>NW_005871371.1:222981-238229 GCF_000147115.1 Myotis lucifugus | reverse complement strand
AAAGAACGTTATAAAGCCCACAATGGCATTACATTGTCATGGGCTTTTCAAACAGCCATCCTATTTATAAACAGAGAGCCCAAGCAGAGCTGAGCCTGCTTCTGGGAGTGCTCTGGGGGGATACAAAGATAAGATTTGATTCCTGCTTCCAATGAGCCCTGGCCTATTAGGGAGAGATGCTCAATTATGCTGCAGTGTGAAAAGTGAAGCAACAGCACCGAGGAGGCGCCCCTGGGCCCCTGTGGACAGGGAAGACCTCGAGGAAGAAGTGACACAGAAGTCACGTCTTCTAGAAGACACCCGGGAGCTGCTATCACAACAAGGCCTGGAGGGCAGTGCAGTTCGGGGAGGCGTAAGGATGTGGGCTGGCACTGCCAGGGCTGGGATGCAAGGATCAGAAGCGACAGGAGATGAAGGCAGAGGGAGGCTGACAAAGAAAGCTAAGGAGTCTGCACTTGATTCTGAAGATGAGACGTCACCCAGCTTTAAATAGGGGAGGGGAGGAGCCTCCAGCATTTTAGCGACTGAACGGGAGCCAGTGAAAGGAGCGGATCGCGGTAAGGCTCCTATATGGAGTCCACCAAAGACGCTGTGGGCTATAGGCAGGCACTGGTGGTAGACATGGGCGGGGCAAGGGAGAGGAGAAAGAGCCGTCACCGTAAGTTACCCTAGGTTTCTAGTTTAGGGTAGGGGGATGCTTGGTGGCACCTTAAACAAAACTGGGACAGGGGAAAAGGGCTCCATTTGGGAGAAGAAAACTCCTTTAGTTTTGGACATTTTAAGCATAAAACGGTTTGCAGGACATCTTATTCAGACTTTGACTTGCGCAAGAAAGAATTGAAAGGGAGATTACACAAATACACACCAGATTAAAAAATACATGTGGAAATTAAAATGAGGGACGATCAGGAGCAGCAAGGAATTAAGTTAATAAAAAAACAACACGTGTCCTGTAAGGCTTGTCACTTTCCTGGAAGCGGCCACAGTGCTCCCTGACAGGCAGCGCCGAGACAACCACGATCCTTTGCTCATCGCAGGGCCCAAGGTGAAGACCACCACCCGCTCCCCAGCCCGGCCGTGCCCTGGGGTGCACACAGGAGAGAAGGCCGCTGAGTGAGGAGACGAACAGGTGCCTCACAGGACCCCTGCAGTAACACAGCAGCATTGTCCAGAGCTGCCTCCTGTCACCTTCTCCAAGGGAGGCCTG
Source organism: Myotis lucifugus (assembly GCF_000147115.1). Lineage (NCBI taxonomy): Eukaryota > Metazoa > Chordata > Mammalia > Chiroptera > Vespertilionidae > Myotis > Myotis lucifugus. The sequence continues at coordinate 237,022 of NW_005871371.1, read as the reverse complement.
TGGCATGAGAAAGTGATAAGTGATAGAGCCAGGACCAGCGCCCAGCTAGGCTGTCTCTAGAACAGCGGTCGCCAACCTTTCGGACCTCACGGACCACCAGTGGGTGACTGCTGCTCTAGAATCTGTGCTATTAACCACTACATAACCTGCCCAGCCACAAGTTCTTATCTGTTTCATGTACAGGGCCTTTGTGACAAGATTTTGTTTAAGTAAAGGCTCTGAAAAGTAACTAATGGAGTCTAGCCATTTTTCAGACAACCTATGAACATTGAGAACTGGAGCGGCCCATTTGCAAGAGGGACCCTGTGTCCTTGAAATACTGGTGAGAACGATGGCGGTGATGTGCCAGGTCCGATTCACAAAGGACGTGACTGAGAGGAGAGAAAGAACTGCACATAAACTTTGACATAGAAAAGAATGAAAACGTTTGGCTCTAGGCTGCGGGGGGGAGGGGGAGCACATAGGGAGATGAATCTGCATGAAAATTAATTGCAAGAACCCAGTTTCTGCAGGCGGGCCTGGTGGTGGCCATGGCTGGGAATAGTTGCCACTCTGCAGCTTCAAAAGCCTCTTCATTGCCTTGGGTGCCACTGCCAGAGAAAGGCGGCTGAAAGCTGGGCGGCCACACGGCCTGATGCAGAGGGTCAGCCAGGCCCTGGACCAAGCAGCCTGACTGAGGGCTTCCTGTGCCCCTGCGCTCCCTGGGGAGCATGACCTTGACTTCACAGCCAAGTCTTGCAAGAGAAAGAAAAAACCTTGTTATTTCTCTGTCACATGCCTGGAGGCTTCTAAAGGGATTTGCTAAAAAAGGACTTTTTTTTCTGTGCTACAAGAGACACCACACCCATGGCTTCCCAAAACACTAGGTAAAAAAACAAAACAAAAACCCTATTAGAGCTGCCTGGCACGCCCCCCAAAGCACCCGAAGTTAGCTGTCAGCCTGTGGAGCCCTTCCCCGAGCACACGGCCTCAGCGTGTGCTGGCCTGGCTCCAGCACGCTGTCCACCTCCACTCGGGGAAGCGTAGAGTTCTAGCGTCCAGAGCTAATATTTGGCAGCACTACTGGCTAAGACGGCTCGCTCCCCGCGGGAGACCTGGAACAGCTCAGGAATGCTGCTATCTGAGAAGTTCACAGCACTCTGCACATCAGCCCAAAGGCCAGGGCAGCCCTTTCCTGGCCATCTGTACTGTAATGCAAAGTTTATCTACCTTGCACCATAATGTTATTATAAACTAAGCTATACTAAAGTGGCAAACTCTAGTATTAGCAGTAACAGCAATAAATTAATAATCAATACTAATAACTAACATTTATTAAGTGCTTTCTGTATAGAAGATAGAGACTGTCTAAACACGACACAGGCATGCAATCAGTATGTCATGTTCAATGCTTTAACGTGTATTATATATTTTACTTCTTTATTTTATTGATTATCAGTCTCCCGCCCCCACCCCACCCCCACCCCCGCCCCGCCCTGCCCCGCCCTAAAATGCAAGCTTCATTTGGATAGGAGTTTTTGTCTCCATTATTTTTATTTTATTTTTTAATTGGTTTTAGAGAAAGGGAGTGAAAGGGAATTCAAACCCAGGATGCTTGGCTTTAACCCCTGTACTTTTAGTCAATATTTAGTCTTTTTGACTTTCTATTTTAATATGGACAACAGCCAACATGTATTACAATGTGCTTACTAAGTACTAGATCAGCGGTTCTCAACCTGTGGGTCGCGACCCCTTTGGGGGTCGAACGACCCTTTCACAGGGGTCGCCTAAGACCATCGGAAAACACATATATAATTACATATTGTTTTTGTGATTAATCACTATGCTTTAATGATGTTCAATTTGTAACGATGAAATTGGGGGTCACCACAACATGAGGAACTGTATTAAAGGGTCGCAGCATTAGGAAGGTTGGGAACCACTGTACTAGATAAACAAGATCATCGCCTTACGTGTACTGCCTCATTTAATAGAACAGTTCCCCATAGGAGGCTGCTATCATTTTCATCAGACAGATGAGCATACTGGGTCTTAGGAGCTCTTGCCCCGAGTCTTGCTGCGCAACTAGAACTCACTCAGGCCGTGTGAGCTCCAAGTGCACGCTCTGGGTCGCCACCCACCCTGAGTCCCGCTCGTCCTCCACCCAGAGAGCCTTCGTGCACTTCAGCGAAGGGCTCCACAGCCACTCTCTGAACACTGTATTTTAGATGTGCACTGCACTTCCTTTTTCACACTATTCTCTTCAATAACCCACACTAGTCTTGGGTTCACACAATGACTGAGTCAAACAGCAGTGACACCCGTCTGAGGTGCGGAGCTGACCTGAATGAAAACCATACTGAGCCGTGACCCAGAAACCCTCCCGCTCAGGAGGGAGTGAGGCCGACCGCTCCTGAGAGCGATCTGCACTGAGACCCATCAGGAGGGCCAGGGAAGCGCTTCCGCGTGGGTAGGTATCAGAGGGGGGAGTTAAGCCCTTGCTCTGTGCAAAGAGCTTTCCACCTGAGGCGGGGGGGTGAGGCCCGAGAGGGTAAAAACATGAGACTGATCCCAATCCCTGTCACCCGTGCCACCCACTGAGGCAGCTGCAGCAGCCGTTGTAGGACTAGAGTTAATGGCAGTACCCGTGATAGCGGCCTAGAAAAAGGTTCCTCTGAGCCTTAAGCAAGCCCCGTCCACTACTTTGTGTGTCTAGGTTAACACACCTTAGAAATGCCAGAGTCATCCTCTTTTTCAGGCCCTTTGGAGACATAACTATATTCAAGGGAGCACATACTCTTGTTAAATATCTTATAATCCAGTCTCTCACCCCTTTCTCCCACCTTCACGTAATCTTCCTTATACTCCCTCCTTCATACGTTCTTTCTAAACATATAAAAGAAATGGCAAGGCAGTCCTTCCCAGAGCACCTGCTCAGTCTATTGAGGTCTTACTTCCAGGCGTGTCCTCTGTTCGACTCAAACGCTTTCACAGGTTTGGACATTCTTGTGTGGACGACAACTACATTTCCCAGCAGCCGTCCCTGTTTCCCAGGATGCACCTGAACTCCAGCCAATGGGCAGCCTGCCGGCGGCGTGAGTGTTTGGTGAAGTGGCCATGAAACCATGAAACCTTCCTGAGCTCGCTCCAGGCTCTTGTTCCCTCCCGCTGACTGGATGGAGATCCCTCAGAGACCTCGGGAGCCAGGGTTAAAGGTGGCAGACCCCCCCCCATCCTAGGTCCCCCACATGCCTGCGAGAGACCAAGCCAGTGAATTTGGGGTCTACTGTTTCCACACTTAGCCTACCCCAGATGCGACTGTACAGCGGAAACACTTGTACCTTTCCTCATACAACTGTGAGGTCCTTTGACTCATAAAAAAAATACACATACACACACACACACACACACACACACACAAAACAGTCACAATATTTTAAAGATTCTCCTAAAGTCATAAAAATGGTGCTTCATGGGGACCTTAAACAACCAGATGACTTAGAATATTCTTATTAGGTGGTAGGTAATACGGTTAATGCAGAAGTATTTTCCCTAAGAGAGAACCCACTCTTCCCATAGCAGTGCACTGCGTCTCCCAACAGCTCCCACCGAGCACTGAGCACAATGACAGCACAGCAGTTAACTAGTTCTGAGCGTTGCCCTGGCCCTGGCCCTGTGCGAAGAGCTTCCCACCACCTGCCCGTTTAATCTTCACCTGGGGCGTGGGCACTTCCGTCATCTCCATTTACAGATGGCAGCACTGAGGCACTGCAAGCATGGCACTGAGCCGAGGTCACACACAACTGAAAGCCTCAGAGCCAAGTCAACCCAGGAGCGGGAGTCCCTGCTCTTGGCCACTACTCTGTCCTCCGGTGGCTGTCAGCTCTGTACCAGCCTCATGGAGAGCAGGCCTCGCCACTCCAAGTCTGTAAAAACCCAAAGACCTCCTTTCTATCCACACACGTTATTTTGTCACGCGGCTGGAAACACGCTCCTCGGTTTGAGTTTTCGTCATCCCTTCCAACGTGGTTCCAAACCTCTTCACCATTCCGGTCCCTGTGGAGGCCCCTGCTCATTCACGCACAAGCTGGAATGTGTTGCCCAGAGAGGGACTTCACGTGTAAAATCAGATTAATGACAGTACTTCCCCGAAAGGGTTGGTGTGAAGATTAATTAGGTTATTCACATAAAGCCCTAGAAATTAGAAACGGCACCTGAGACAAAGGAAGCCAGGCCGAAAATGTTAGCTATTACTTGCCTCATCTTCAAAGGCGGCAGCCTAGGATTACATTAGGTCTGGTGTCCACATCACATCACTGATCAGATGGACTTTACTGTCCACTTACAGTTTTTAAAAATGGGAGCCATTGAGAAGTTTAGTTTCCCTTGTCCTGATAGTGTTTATTTTTGTTGTTTTCCTTTTCAACGTGTATTACACTTCACCTTGACTATTGTTAAGCTTCTCCTGATTGAGTTCAGCTCATTTTCCCAGGCACTAAAGGCCTTTGTTTTTTTCTCTTTATTTTCTTGTTTGCTCGATCCCTCCACAAACCCCAGCTCCCCAACGTGCCCCCCTCCCCCCGCCCCGGACAGCCTGCTCTCTATCTATGAGACTGTCTCCATTTTGCTTGTTAGTTCATTAGATTCCACCAAGGAGTAAAATCATATGGTGCCTGTCTTTCTCTAACTCAGTTAGCATAAGTCACAAAGGGTAAAATTTTCAATCCTGTTCATTTGCCTTACTTGGTTTCACGTCAGCAGCAAATCAGAGGGTTAGGACCTGAAAATCTTGGGGTGGCCAAGAGTGCCCCAAAGATAAAGCTGTGGTGCTCTCTGCTAGAAAGATCCCCCGACACGGACTCACTCTTTCACCTGATCTCGGCAACCAAGGTCACTCTCCTGCCCACCGTTCTCTCATGCCCGAGTTCGTAAGGGCAAACATTCCATTTCTACGAACTCCGTGAGCCTTCCCAGCCCCGTCCCTCCGTCTCTAGGAATAAAGGGAAGTTGTTAGAAGTGTAACTTGGTTGGGATGGGGAACCACAGCCAAAACTCAACTGTGTCAGGGGCCCAACCAGATGAGGCCAAAGGCCCACACAGAGTCATGCCTGCCCCGTTTCCAACAAGGTAATCCTCACTGGGCATGGGCTGGGCTGGGGGCTTCAGAACTAACTACCCAGCCGTTAGTGGGAGTCTGAGCGAAGGAGTGGGTCATGCAAGAAATCCTTACCATTTTTTGAGGACAAGGACCTATGTTCCAGAGTATCAAGCTGGCAGAAAGGAATCGCAGCCAGCTGACAGGTGCAGGCGGCCCGACCTCAGGGAGCAGTGTCAGAGGCTTTAGGGGAAACGCTGTCCCCGGGGCTCCCCTGCATGCGGGACTTCGGGGCGCCCGATAGCCTCCAGAGTGAGCCACTTTAGCCTCGGGCCAAGAAGAGCTGCAACTTTTAAACCCTGAGGCCATACGGCTCCTTGCGGGCGCTCTCAGATGCCCAGGGTAGACCTGAGAGCAGCTATTCTTCCTTATGTCAGCATCGCCAGAAGGGCTTGCTAAGACACTGCCAGCCCCACCCCCTGGGTTTCTGATTCAGTGGATCTGGGGCAGAAGCCTAGAATTTACTCTTCTAACAAGTTCCCAGTTGCTACTGTTGCTGGTTTGGGGGCCACACTTTGAGAACCACTGGCTCAGGGCAAGGGGTTGTCAGGGAAAGATTCGGAAAAAAACAAAAAAAAAACACCACCCAGGGCGAGGACAGGGAGGAAGTCCAGAGAGGAAAGGGCCTCTGGGTGCCCTCCATGTAGACAGCGAGTGGCTGGATAGGAAAAGCAAAGACTGTTTTGCACTGACGCGTGGTCTCGATGCCTTTGAATGTATCAGTGACCAATTGGTGGTAATTTTCTTTTTTCTAATCCCTCTATAGGTACAGGTATGGCTAAGGGATAATGTAAAATACACATTGAAAAGACGGGAGCCATGTGGAAAAAGGCAGAAACAGAGATTCAACTGTCCTAGTAGAGAATGGGGGTTAACTTTGGTTTCTTTCCATGCTATTTCTCAGATACTTGTCAGAAAAAGCGAGAGGTGTGCTGAACTCACTGTGGTCCCTGGAAGAAGATCAATTGTATTTCTGAACCCGGGCGCACTGGCAGGTGGGAGCGAAGAACCACTTAGGAGCAACAAGCACTGCAGGAAGGCTCTGTTCTGGCCATGTATGCCCACGCACATAAGGAGGAAGGAACCGCTCTTACATTCACGCGGGTGTGAGGCAGTTACGTCGTGTCTCATCGTCTTACCACCGGGAAAGGGGAGAAACCCGGAAGAGAAGACAGCACAGAGGCTTAACGGGTTCTGAGTTTAGAAACGTAAGTCTCATTTGACACCCAGCTCCTATCCTCAGGAACATTTGGACTTGCCAGGAAATTCACCTCTGAATGAACAGGGAGCTTTAACTTAATTCTGGGAAATTAAAAACGAGGGAAAGAGGAATGAATGAAACCCACGCTGGCTGGACCCGGGGCTTTGTTTGAAGGACAATCTGTGGATGCTCGTTCGCTCCTGGGATCCAGAGCTGCTTCACGAACACATCGACCTCCCTGCCCTTTTCCTGGGAGGACCTTCAGGAACGTGAAGATGGCCCTGCACTTCCAGGAAAAAGTCACGACGCTTGCGGCCAAAGAAACTGTAAACACCACAAAATGGGGATCTGGGTTTGTGCCAGGAATCACGTATAAGACAGTCGTCTACAACAGCCAGAGATTGCTTCTGCAAGAGCCAAAATGCTTCTTATGTTAATTTCAACAGATGACCACTGGAATGAAAACGTAACATTTAAAACGGTCTCACTGAACGCTGGGACCTCTGGATGGGGATGGCAGCCCTCACTTTGGGAAAATATCATTTCCTGTGTCATCCCTGAATGAACCGGGCCACTCGAAGCTTCAGATAGTTCCCAGTGCAACCATCCATTCACTGCACTGCATTAGCCACTTCAAGTGAAATCAAAGCCACTGGGCATAAGGTATGCCATCATTTTACACACAAACAGGAAGGAAAAATGTTCACTAGAAACATGATTTTGGAGATGTTCAAATGTGAAAAACAAAAGAGAAAGACCCTGTGTCTTGGCCTGGGTGGGAACCCCCCGGCACAGGGCGCTGACTGAGAACTGGGGGCGCTGAGAAGGGGGCGCTCTGCTGTCCAGCCCCGGGCGGGATGGTAGCCCTGCTTCTTTGCAGCCGTGGGACACGGGCAAACCCCTTCCCCTCGGTGAGCCGCAACCTGTATCTAATATTAACGTTGCCTGCTTCTCACTACGTTGATGGGAGAATCAAACATGATTCTGTTAGTTTTTACCATGCGCCCAACACTTATTAGCTGCCTTATTCCTGCTGCTCCTATGAATCTGGCAAGAGCAAGATCCTGAGTTTAACAAATATTAAATGGCTTCTAGAATGTGAATGAGTCCCCTAGTCTCCGTTGCCAAACCTTGAGACACCGTGTGAAATAAGGCCTGACGACTTTGCTGCCTCAGTGCCAGTGGCTCTAGAAACAAAATGAAATCATTATCTAAAATGGAGTCAAAACATCTTCTTAAACGGAAGAATCACTGGAGCCCCCAGGAGCGGATGACTGGAACACAATGGGTGATAGTTTGCATACTGCTTTGCATGACATTTGCATGCCACCAGTTCCTTTGTGCTGGAAGTGGAAACCCGCCCACCATCTGGTTCTTTCCTAGGCCCTTAGGGTGCCCTAGGTGTAGAGTTGGCTGCCTCTGCCTGGGAAAAATGAAGCAATTGGTGTGCATTAAGTGGTTGTGGCATGTGCCTCCAGGGCTGGTTATCTCTGCTGCGGGGAGAAGGCTGTGGACCAGTCCCCTGGCACCACTGTGGACCATCCTGCCCTGAGGATGGTCGCTGATGCGAACACCAGTAACCCACAAGCATCGCCAGGCTTCACCTGAACACAACCCCCAGCACGAATGCACGGCTGGTAAATCAGATGAATCACAGCTAAGTGGCTGAGAAAACAGTTCCTGACCACCGGTCGCTTCCGTATCAAACCAGTGCACCGCTCTTTTCCGGAGTGTGAGTAATCATGGGGTAGCGGACCTACGACAAAGGTTTGCTTTCACTTTCAAAGTTGTTAGGATTTAAGGTAAACATGCAGCAGCCAATACCTGGCAATAAAGAACAAAAATCAGCACTGAGTTCATGAGATCCCTGGTACAGAATCCTCTGTCAGCTCTACTGCTGTTTCTTGGGATTAACTGAGTATTTTTGAGCCCTCAATTCATGGCTACTTGTCCATAAGTTATAACGGACCTATGTTTACCAGTACATAGGCCCAAAGTTACGAAACTGCTGTTTCTTGGGATTAACTGAATATTTTTGTAAACTCAAATACCTATAATGTAGTATTGGTATGTAAACTGGACAGTGATTCTATATAAGAGGATATGAAATATCTATTATTCATACAAGAGCTGAAAATAGCACCCTAATGAGTAAGTGTCCTCTGAGTTACCCTTTGGGTGGTGCATACAAAGGCCAGCTCACAGTTCTCCGAGGCTCCCACATGACATGTGACCCACGAGTGAACAGCAAACCCAACCAATCAGCCATAAAAACCCAGATTCATATCCGGATACTGGGGCCAGGAGACGACAAACATGATTAAGCTTATTAGGTTTTAGAGATGCTATTTTGTCATAGGGTAATTTTATCTTTGGGTGCTTTACAGCTTTAATAAGGATAAAAGGCTTTTAAAATGACTGGAAATAACATGTGAAAGAGTATGCTTTTGCAGACACTTAGAAACACAGGAACCTTAGTTACACTAAAATTTCAAAAAGTGACTCTAAGAAAGTTAAAATAACCAAATGAACCACCTTGAGAGACCACTTTTCTGTCCAAAAGTGTCACTTCTCATAGGATAATCATGACAATGCCAGAAATTTTAGAGATTTAGTACAATGCCTACCACCTTTTTTTATACATGAGGAAGTCAAGATCTGATTTAGAAACTGGCGCTTATTTAAAAAAAGGCAGAGTCCAGAAGATGAACACTCGGGACTGGCAGGTGCTGGACCAGGGACCTGGCTGGTGGGGGCTCAGTTAAAGAGCTTAGAGCTTTGAAGAAAACCACGTTCCAAAAGGAGAAAAAGGTGTTAAGGAGAAATGGCATCTCTAAAAAGAATAACCACACATAAGGATGTTCTGGGGCAGAGTTGGGTGACCTTCTGGGTCTGGGGTCACCTGGGATGAGGGGTGGGCCTGTCCCCAGGAAGCAGGGCCCTGCACCACCTCAGTCCCTGAAAGGGCCAGGAAAGCAAACTCATTTCAAAGGACAGGGAACCAGACATATGACAGAAGGTGCATATGAATCACCGATTCAGTGCTACTCGGAACAGGAGGGCATGGCCTCTTTATCTGCTCATCTGTCTCCCAAAAAGCTCAAGATCTGGACAGAACAAGAGGCCCAGAAGCTGGCTCCTCAGGGTGTGTCTTACAGGCCCCCGAAGACGGAGAGTTCCTGTCTTTAAGGGAAAAGGAGCGGTGGATGTGCTGGTTATCCTCTCCCCGCCCCCACCCCGGGATGCAGTCTTGGCCTGTGCCTGTGCCTGTGTCCTGGCTCACTGGCCTCTGTGACCTGCATTCCCTGGGCCCCTTGTCACCTGTGCTCATCCAATGGGAAGCCTGGCAAGGGATGGGGGATGGGAAGAGAGACAGCAGAGTATTTCTTCCCATCTCTCCAGCAGCCCCTGCCCAGGGCCCTCATCTGCGGCCCCAGCCTCCTGGCTCTGCAGCAGCATTTGCCCCTGGTCCCTGCAGGCTTGGCAGGGGCAAGGAGGTGTTGGCGGATATAAACGCCTTCTTGGGCCTCCCCGCTCCTGGCTGGCTCTCTTTCATTTCTTCATTCCATGGACCCTGACTCTAAATTGGAGTCTCTCTTTTGCCAGGACCCTGAAGCGACACCAGGGAATGGAGACCATGGGATAAACATGGCAGCTTGTACATTTTATGTTGAATCTGAGCTACCTTACAGAGTAGAATGGAAATCCACATATACTTTAAACATAAACAGACCTTCAAAAACATCAGCTTCCAACCCCAAATACTGCTGCCCTGGCAGTTCACTCTCCTTTGGCCTCCAAGATCTTTAGCGGCAAAACTGGGAATGGATGCTCTACCAGGGGGAATGGAGCCTCCCTCAGACTCCACCTGCATTATAAGTGGAAGTACAATCAGGAGCCACACAGCGGCATTTCATTTCAGTCAACGACAGAACACAGATGTGAGGTGGTCTATAAGCTCATACTGTACAGCCTTGTGTGTACTAGGCTATACCATCCAGGTGTGTGCTGGTACACTCTGAGATGTTCACACAACAATGAAGTTACCCAACAACACATTTCTCAGAATGTCTTCCTGTTGTGAAGCAAGGCATGACTGTAAAGTTAGGGGAATTCCTTGGTTGCCTGAGGGAGCTGGTCTTCCAGGCCACAGAGCAGCAGCCACAACCTGATGGAGATAGGGGACGGGGGGGAGGGAGAGGAGGAAAATAACTCAAGCAGGGCCAGAGCACACAGGAAGGAGGAGGAGGGTCAGGAATGGGAGCATCCTAAGATCTTGGCCTGTGTAGGAAGTCACTCCTCTGAGAACAATGTGGTTGGAGTCCAGCACTTTGATTCCTTTCAGAATAAAGAGTCAGTCCTTAGCAAAAGTCCTGCTATAAGGCCAACATCCTTTGTTACTAAATGGGCAGAGAATTATGCAATATTAGAACACTTTTCACAGTCTATAATTTAAAAATTCCCCACACCTAAAATGAAGACACATTGGTTATCTATATATATAAAAGCCTAAGTGACCGATCGACCATTCGACTGGTAGCTATGACACGCACTGACCACCAGGGGCAGACACTCCGACGGGTAGGTTAGCTTGCTGCTGGGATCTGGCTGATCGGGACTGGGTAAGATGGGCTGGACACACCCTGGAGCCCTCCTGCGGTTCCTCCTCAGCCCCGATCATGCACCGGTGGGGTCCCTCAGCCTGGACTGTGCCCTCTTGCAATCTGGGACCCCTCTGGGGATGTCTACAGGCCAGGCCTAGGAACCCCACCGGTGCATGAATCTGTGCACCGGGCCTCTAGTTTAAAATAAAAGTGAAACACAAGTTGATGTTACTCCTCATAATGCTGGATAGATAATCGTTAACCATAACCCCTTGGACTTACAGTAGAACCTGGAAGAGAGGAGAAGGCAGCCGCTAAGGGCATGTGCATAAAAGGAAAAACTGCTGGGCTTCTGGGAGGGGACAGTCACTGAGCAGAAGTGGAACCAGCTGGGAGTCCTCCTGTGTCCCCTCCAAACACCCACTTCGTTCAATTCCTTTCCTTCCTCCTCATCACTCTCATATATGATGCCTCTGCTAAGCTTTTATTAAAAACCAGGCTCTAAAGTCAAGATCTGTGTGGATACTACGAGTTTACATTAAGGTATATATGTGAACTGCTACTATGGACAAGATGCCTTTACCTTTCAATACCAGCCTGATGATTCTTCTTAAATGCATTTGTATTCAGATGGAGAAGACTTCTCTTTATCAATACCTAATTCCAAGTGGAATTATCTCATTTCTCATCATTTTTTTTCAAAGATAAAAATTATCAAAAGGCAACAGACACCAGTAAGAACCAGGATGTTAGTTTGCTTACCTGCTGTCCCCAGCATTTGCCACGTACAGCTTCCCAAGGAGGCAAATGACAATGAGGGCTGTGCAGCCACCAGATATGTTATATGTACTCCTCTCTCGTTCTATCTGCAGGTCCTGGGGAAGAAAACGAAGTTAGTGTTGGATTGCACAGGAACGCGTACCAAAGGCTTTCCTAGCATCGCTCCCTAAGGGTCTGAATGTGCTTCAAAGAGACAAGAGAATCCTCAGCACTTGCTTTTCTGGAGAGGACACTGGCATGAAACAATGGCCCGCCAGACCATCTGCGGACCAGAGGCAGGAAGCAGGGGGTGGCAAACAGACATAACCAGGCAAAAATGAGAAGAATAAAACCAACTGTAGTCAATAAATATCAGAGCTTATGGAAAATGCAGGCTTTGTACGGGCTGTCTGAGCTGCCATGTGGAAAAGACAATAGAAAGGCTGACGAGGCCTTGTACACGAGGCCTTGTACTTGGTCCTGGTCAATGATTTTAACCCCAAAGTCTCCAATCAGCTAGGAGAGAGAGGTGACTTGAAGGACAGTGCCCTCTGTTCACTGCAGAGAGGAGTCAACCTCCTGTCTTACTGATCAAAGATATAAAAGCTCCTGTGCTCGGGTCTGACGTCCTCTTCCCACGGATTCACAAGAGTGACGCACACGCATAGTAACAGTCAACTTTCATCCTCAATGTCAGCTAGCGGGCGAAGCACTTTACATATAGAGTCTCATCTCGTCCTCACGACCACAGTAGTAGCCTCACTGCCCAGAGGCAGAGAAATGGGGTAACCTGCCCCTGTTTACCTGGCTGGAGTTTGGATTCCAATTCAGTTCTCTTCCTCCAAAGCCTATGTTCTTACTTGCCACCTAATGAGGCGTCCCCAAGAAAGTTAAAAATAGACCAACACTTCCACTGACAGATGTGCATCATCCTCAAGACAGATCGTTGTGAAATTCTACTGACAGAAGTAAGGGCTCCGTTACCTCAGAAAATGGGAGTTTAATTAGGAAAAGAACCGAATGCTAGCTAAAATATCCCAGTAGTAATCTGCTGGTGGGGCAGAGGGAGGGAGAATGCGGTTGGGTGATAAGTCGAGAAGAGGAAGAAACGGTGCCCGGGCTGACGGTGAGGGTTCCACTGGCAGACCGAGGGCCAGGGCACTTTAGTGATTCCTGGTGGCTCGGTGGCTTTGGCCAGCTCCCCGTGCAAAGGGAGAAAGAATTCAGTAACCCAGCATTTATCAGCAATGGCTTTACTCCAGGGGCCAGACGTGGGGATACAAAGCTAGACAAACACCAAAGGGAAACTGGAGACAAAAGAGCCTGAGTTGAGGCCACAGAATAGGAACAGGGTTTTGGTCAAAAAGTAAGGAGAGAAAAAAAAGTACAAAGACAGGAGCTGGGAGAAACCAACTTACTGGGAATGAAGCGGGAAAGGAGAAAGGCAGTGGGAGGGCTGAGTAGGCGGGGAAAGTGTGTCGGGGGTAGTTCAGAAGCAGGTGAAGGAAAACTCCGGCAAGGGAGTGAGTGAACAACAGCATCGAAGCTGCGCCGGGCTCCGCCATCGGGCACGTGTGGCCAACTCTTCCACTTGTCTTCCCACAGGACTTTCAGGAGCAAGAGGTTCCTGGCCAAGAAAACAAGGCAGAATTGGCTCATTCCCCCTTGGATATGGGCGGAAACCGGGAATACAATCAGGCACAACTCCAAGAGGAGACATTGAGAGGAACCAGGCCGGGTCTGCCAGGAGTCGCCCAGGAGAGGCGCTCACACCCAGCTGCACCCAGGATGCCTGTGGCTAACCGCGTCCCTGAAAAACTAGATCACCACTGTAGGGGAACTGGGTGTTTTCATTGGGAAATTATCGGAAGAATGATTTTTCTCTTTGTTGATATTTTTCTGCACTAGTAGGCGGGGTCAGTAATAAACAATGTGAGACCTTTTTTTAAAAAAAAGAAGCGATAGAGAAAACCAAGATGGCGGCATAGGTAAACACGGGAGTTTGCTGCCTCGAACAACAACTTCAAAAATACAACTAAAAGACGGAACGGATATCATCCAGAACCACAGGAAGGCTGGCTGAGTGGAAGTTCTACAACTTGGAGGAAAGAGAAAAGCATACCGAGGCTCAGAGGAGGCGCAGTGCTGAAGTAAAATACTAAGGTGCGAAGTGCATGCGGAGCGGGCTAGAGGCTGAGGGCACGGTTGTCGTTTTCAATCGGGAGGGAGTCTCAGGCTCTGAGCTCCAGTTCCGGGCGAGTCTCTAGGGACCCAGACTCATAAGGGAGAAGCGGGACTGTCTGGCATCGCTCAGAACCCTAGGGCAGCTTTCTCTCTGTGGGG
>NW_005871371.1:213621-222444 GCF_000147115.1 Myotis lucifugus | reverse complement strand
AACAGGGTTTTGGTCAAAAAGTAAGGAGAGAAAAAAAAGTACAAAGACAGGAGCTGGGAGAAACCAACTTACTGGGAATGAAGCGGGAAAGGAGAAAGGCAGTGGGAGGGCTGAGTAGGCGGGGAAAGTGTGTCGGGGGTAGTTCAGAAGCAGGTGAAGGAAAACTCCGGCAAGGGAGTGAGTGAACAACAGCATCGAAGCTGCGCCGGGCTCCGCCATCGGGCACGTGTGGCCGACTCTTCTGCTGGTCTTCCCACAGGACTTTCAGGAGCAAGAGGTTCCTGGCCAAGAAAACAAGGCAGAATCGGCCCATTCCCCCTTGGATATGGGCGGAAACCGGGAATACAATCAGGCACGACTCCAAGAGGAGACATTGAGAGGAACCAGGCGGGGTCTGCCAGGCGTCGCCCAGGAGAGGCGCTCACACTCAGCTGCACCCAGGATGCCTGCGGCTAACCGCGTCCCTGAAAAACTAGATCACTGCTGTTGGGGAACTGGGTGTTTTCATTGGGAGATTATCGGAAGAACGATTTTTCTCTTTGTTGACATTTTTCTGCACTAGTAGGCGGGGTCAGTAACAAACATGTGAGACCTTTAAAAAAAAAAGAAGCTACACAAGGGTCAAGCATGAGGACTACCTTCAGAGACTTTACTTAAACTGTATGAATCAGCTTTCTTAAAGGCCTGTTGTGAGGATTACATTAGACGGTGTGTGTGAGGGGCTTAGCAGGCCATCTAGATCCTTCCACAGCCTGGAACTCCGTGACTGAGAGCACTGCTACACCCTCAACACCTGCACTGGGCCAGGTTAAAGGCAGCTTAGGGAATGTCTATTAAGTGGGCAAATAAAGTCACACAACTAAAAATGCCTGGGTTTCCGAAGGCTCTCCCACCGTCTCATCTCTGCTATAACATGAGAAATGTGTTCACGATTCACAAAAGAAAAGCTTACAATGCAAATAACTGCTCACTCAGGTAAGTAAGGAGGAGCCCACACTTCAGTTAGCGAAGTCCCGTGACCAGAACGCTGACCGAATGTCCTCAGAACCCCACAGGGAGGGCTGGAGGGAGAAGGGAAGGAGGGGCCTGGCTGGCCACCGGGAGTGGCTGTCAAACAGAAGTGAGAGAGAAGAGAAAGCAAGCATCCAGCTGGCAGAAGTTTTGTCTGTTTAACCTCCAAACTATGCATAAACAGAACCAAAATCCTGCCACAAAGGCGTCTGTGGGTGGATTTATTCATTTTTTCACATTTAAATAAATAGTATCAAGTTGATATTATGATAGATATGTATTTCATCAAATTATCATATAAATTGGTATGTGAAGTCCACACCCAATTATTACTGCTTTTTATATACTGGAAGGAACTGCTCTAGCTCAGAAACCATCCTTTCACATCCAGAATCAATATTTGTGTAAATACTTCAAGTCTGGATGAAAGGCCATTTTTATGAAAACCCCCTGGGCACTCCCTGCTTGCATGGACTGGGGTATGAACGGCTCTTGACAGACTTACATCAGGGGTGTAATCCCGGGGCCGGGGGCTGGGGGTGGGAGGAGGCTCTGGTACACAGAGGCCACGGCAGAGTCCTCTGGGGCTCAGTCAGGCAAGTGTATTCTGCATCGTACGTGCACTATCGTGGTTTACATCACAAAAAAATATGATTATAAAATCATGTAATCCTTCTTAAAAAACCGAGGCAGAGCGTGCAACACTAAGACTTTCTGCTACGGCCGAGTTCATATTTGCCTTTAATTTTGGGGAAACACTCCTGTTAGCCTGCCCAGTTATCCCTTGCTATTACATTAATAGTGATTCAATGGTTTTTCCCCCTAATTTAATAATTTCTTTCATCTTTTCCTGTGTTTCAACTACTTCCCCTCTTTAGCTCCCCCAGCATAAGGAATGCTAAATTTGGCAGCACTTTCACATCAATAGTGGACTAAAGTCTAGTTACATTTTATCCAAGGAACTTTGCTGATATGTTCATGCTTTCCACCCAAACCCCCATTTGTGTGGTAAGATGTATGTATGCAAGCGCGCGCACACACACGCTCTAACTACCAGTCTGCTCTCTGGAATCACAGCGACAAGGATTTGAAAGCTGTGTTTCCATAGACTTCGTCACCCTGAAGGATTCACTGACATTAAAATACACTCTTCTATTTCTCCTAAAACTGGGTGTAACTGGAACATATTCTAAAAATAACTGCTTCCCTCTCCCCTCCCTAGAAGCTAAAATAGCACATTAATTTTCTTCCTACACCACCTACTCCTCTTTAGATGTTTCACAAAATCTTAGTATTGAAAGGAACATTAAAGGACCATCTGGATGATTTCTTTTACTACCAGATCTAACCTGATAAATGAAGTCAGTAAAGATATATTTACCATTAAATCAACTACTTATTTTCTTCAAATTCTCAACTTTTCCAATTTGCTTAAATTTCTCACACTCTAGGTAAAACATACAAAAATATGCATAACTATTATTCTTTATTAAAAACCCTCAGGTTTGGGGTTGTTTTTACATTAATGCAATCAGGGGGAAAATTGCTTTGTGCTAAACAAGGACCAATTTTAATAGTTCCCCATTTTAGCCAAAACTATTTGGCTAAACTATTTTAGCTAAAATGAGGAAATCAGCAAACCTCAAGACATACGTCTAGAAAAACTAGTAAAAAACATGCACACATCACCATTCCTTTTCAAGTACGGTCTAAAAGGATAAACTTAAATGACTCCTGAGATTCAATTAACGAGATGATTGACTTATCTGCTCAACAAGGGCCCTTTCTACTGAGCAGGACTGATTTAGCCTGTGTTATGTCTGCATAAATATTACAGTTAACTGAGGTTTATCTCTAAATCAAAAGAATGAATCCCATGCAAGACCTGGGGTTTTATTTTGCTTCTTTTTATTGCAAGACAGTGGGAACAATGAGGGGAAAAAAGAGATGTGTGCCGCATGAGACCAATTCAGCAGGAAAGAGCTGCAAGACAGAAAATACATTGCTGGGGATGGTTGTAATTTGGTTTGAAAGTCCCAGAGATGATGCAACCCCGGATCGTTCTTTGTTTCCTACCAATTTTCAGGTTGCGAAAGGAAAGCATCAGACAGCACGAGGCAGCGAGGGTTGGGTAGTTTCAATAGGACTTGGCAGCTCCCCCTAGCTCGGTTAAAACATAGCTCTGAACACATTGCTAACAGTGTCCGTCACAAATAATAAGATTCTGCATGGTTTTAGTATTTGGGTCTGATTTTGGTTTATTCTGAGAACGAGCCAATCTGGCAGCCAGGCAATGGGGAAGGGAAAAAACCAGTACTGCCTAATACTGCCACCTGCTGGCTCTTGCTGGAATCACATGTCCATTCCTTCTTGGAGGAACTTTCTGATCTACCAGAAACAAAGACAAAACAAAACGCTAGCTTAAATACAGGCAGACACGCAGGTCCACAACTTAACCATGAATATGCTAATTTTTAAAACACAAGAATTTATAAACTATAAAGCTTTGCATTTATCCTCCTTTTTCACCGTTGTGTTACCATATGGTTTTTACCAACAAAGCCGAGCTGAGTGGTATTTCCATTCATTTACTCACTAACAGATAGTTTTACAAGTTAAAATACTTCCCTTTTTCTCCCTCATAACAACCATATTCTAGAACATTCTTCACTGTGGTGAGGAATCTATACCTGTCCTGAAAAGGAAATAAGACAGATTTTTAAGATTCTCCTGCCCAGGGGCCAATTAGGAAAAAATACGGGGGACATAAAATGAGGAAGGGTCCAATTAGAAAGGAGCATGTATAAACAAAGAAGCTGCCAGCATTTATAAACCCTTAGACAAACAGACTTCACTGGTTCCCCTTTGGGGGCCCCTCCCCACGAGGGAGTCCGTATACACTTGCAATTAATTTCCACGCTTTTGCATAAAATCTTTTAGTCCACAAATTTTTATTCTTCGAACTCTGTAGGACAAGAACGCGGAAACTCCAGCTTGCCATTTGGGGTATCACAATTATACCAACAATGGAAGAGACTTCTCTCGAGAACCTGAAATGCTGACTATTCACCCCGATTTTGTAGGTGGGGAAGTAGGGAGGCCACTGTAGTCATTTGTTTTATTCACATCTATCATATTGGGCCAAATAACACCCTAAACACAATAGGTGACAAAACTTAGCTGCTAAAGTTGGCATTGTTACAGAGCATTGTTGGGAAGCAGAACTGACGTAAGTCACCAAGTTCTGAAATCCCAGGCCTTTGGGAAGCCATGGTGGCCGCAGGAGGGGCTGGCTATGAATGGTCCTCACTAGGGAGGGAGATCCAAGATGAGATACAATCAGGGGCACACCTGCCTCTGCCAGCCGGCACGGTCAGCATTAGAGGCCAGTGGTCAGAGTCACCTTCACCACAAGCCACGTATGGCGCCAACTTGGGGACAGAGGAGGAAAGCAGTGGCCTCAAAGAAGCCTCCAGTATTTGATGAAACTGTTCAAAGAATTTTCCCCGCTTCTGTTAGTCTCTATTTTCGACTAATACCTACTTCTTTTTTTTGTAGAAATAAGTACTATTTATTTTGGCTTGATGTTTCTGAATCTTTTTAACCGACTGTCCCTCTCAGACAGATATTAACATGCACCACCCTCCTTAATGTTACTTAGAACATCAAAATAAATGAGATATTGTATATATTTATCTCTATATTCATATAATGTGTGACTACAAACGCCCCTAAATATAAAATCTATTCTTTTACTTATAGACCCTCATGGTGTCTAGAAGAAGAATGAGGTTATAAAATATTAGCTCAATCTATACTAGTGACTGAGAAAAGTATGTGTGTGAGAGAGAAAGAGAGAGAGAGAGAGAGAGAGAGAGAGAGAGAGAGAGAGAGAGAGAGAGAGAGAGAAACTACAGAAATGTCATCAGTGAGGCAAATTTGAGGCTTTAGGCGCTGAGCTTGGGAAAGTTTTAGTTATTAAAAGTAAGAGAGAAAGCTGAAATGACTGGATCTTATTTAATACTGAGTTTTCCTGCAAGACCTCAAGAACACCCAGAAAGAGGAAAGCTAGAGAGCTGCTGGCTATTGTGAGGAAAGAATGTAGGAGTGGCTGGGAAATTACAAACCTGCCCTTCTCCGAAAGGCCTTGAAAGGCCTGCGGAGGAACGTCCAAGATCAGGCCCAGGAGATCAGGAAATCTGTTGCGTGTTAGACATTTCAAAAGACCCAAGTTTACCTTGAAACAATGACCCTCAAAGACCCAATACTGAGAGGGACAGGAAAGAAAAGGAGTTGGCGATGGCCTTCCAGGCCATTAACATGAGAGTACACTGTGTAATTTCCCAAGCAATGTCATGGCTAAGTCAGGCACTGTTTCCATGACAATGGAGAAATTTTTTCTGAAGTCCCTGATGAAGCAAAGGAAAAATAAGAGCATGTCTCTTTAATTAGTATAAACGTAAGCATCATCCAAATGGGAACAAAAGGGGACAGTATTAATGATGACTACGGGCCGGACGCCGGGCCACCCCACCAAGCACCATGAAAACCAAAGAATAACGAGCATCTCGCTGCAAAGTCCAGGGGGCTCTCTGGCAGTTTGGGAGCCAAAAAGAACAATCTGGGGAAAATTCAAGTGTGAAGAGGAAGCTGAGGGGTGGGATGGATTGGAGAATAAGAGAGAGTTTTAAAGCCAAAAATTCATAACACAGCACACCAGGTCCTCCATAGGTGGGTTCTACCAGTGATGGCGAACCTATGACACGCGTGTCAGAGGTGACACGCGAACTCATTTTTTTGGTTGATTTTTCTTTGTTAAATGGCATTGAAATATATAAAATAAATATCAAAAATATACGTCTTTGTTTTACTATGGTTGCAAATATCAAAAAAATTCTATATGTGACACGGCACCAGAGTTAAGTTAGGGTTTTTCAAAATGCTGACACGCCGAGCTCAAAAGGTTTGCCATCACTGGTCTAGACGGTCTCTCCGGTTCACTTTATATCATTCCTACCTCTGAAATCTAACCATGGTGGATGTTGGCTTGTTGCCTGCAGCCCCTCTGGGTCCTCTCTCTGATGTTCTTTATGCAACCGGTTTCCTCTGCCCAGAACACCCTCAGCCTCCCAGGTTTTGTCTGCTTCACTCCTCTCTGTCTCGTCCCCCCCCCCCCACGCCCACTTCTCCAGGGAACCCTGAGCTTGACTTCTTTATCAGACTCCTACGTGACCAACACTTCTCTCAAGGTCCTTCCCATTTATATCTTACTTGTTTAATACCCGGCTTTGCCTGATTCAATGCTCTTTTCTCAATTAGGCCTGGCATACAGTCAGTTCTCAACAAATACAGGGGTGGGCAAAAGTAGGTTTACAGCTGTTCATGTGGAAAATAATGCAATAATTAATAATACAATAAATTCTGTTTTGAATATTCACAGCTGTCGACCTACTTTTGCCCACCTCTGAATTTATTGGATTGAATGCATTACACAGGAAAATGTAACAATGAAGTCTCCAAGAAAAATGTCAGGTCATGAACTGGCTAGTTAAAAGCGGGGGAAAAAATAATAATAAATAAGAATGAGGCTCCTTACTAAGTATTTTTCCGAATGGGACTTTCATTTCAAGTAGAGTTGCTGCTAGTAACCCGGAGCCATCAATGGCCAGAAGAGGCCTGAGACCCTGTGGAGGAGGCCTGACTCGAGGTGACATTGGCCTCTGGTGGAAAAAACTGAGAATACAGCAGTTCCAAGTAAAAGGAAAAGCTGCCATGGCACTAGCAATGACGGAAAAACCCAAGGTTTCTTCTGTTTTTCACTTTTCTCCCACGAGGGCTGTAAGCCCATGGTCAAATTTCTACCTCAATTACATATCAGCATTCAGGACACTGGGTCTAGAAACACTTATTCACATCAGAGTTCCATGAGCGCCGGAGAGTGGGCTGATATGATACCGAGCCCCAATAGGAGTTGGTTTTACTACCGTGATTCCTTTTCTCCTAAGTAATCTTTTCCAGCCTCCTGGTATTTTTCTTGGAAATGAAGACCACCAGACACTCCGGAGACGGAGGTGCACTTTAAACCACCTGCTACTCGAAGGGTAACTATTATCTGTGACAGGAGAGAGACACTGGGACCAAAGAAGGGATGGGTTAGAGTGAGGAAAGGGTATAAGGTTGAGGTGCAAATATATGAACTATTTTTGCCTTATAAACAAGTCAGATGATGCTGTGTAATATTATTTGCTTTTCTGCTGCCATTAGCACACGACCCGACCTCAGGAGATCCTGGAATGTGCATGGTGTGTACCTGCAATTCGGGGTTGGGAGTGGGGGTGGGGGGAGGTCTCTAGCTGCTCTCACTTCACTTAATGGCTTGTCATCATTTTTAATCTCTAGGCTTTCAGGACATGGCCGCACACTCACCTCATTCAAGTCCTTAGACCAGTGATGGTGAACCTATGACACGTGTGTCAGAGGTGACATGCGAACTCATTTTTTTTGTTGATTTTTCTTTGTTAAATGGCATTTAAATATATAAAATAAATATCAAAAATATAAACCTTTGTTTTACTATGGTTGCAAATATCAAAAATTTTCTATATGTGACACGGCATCAGAGTTAAGTTAGGGTTTTTCAAAATGCTGACACGCCGAGCTCAAAAGGTTCACCATCACTGCCTTAGACTATGCTTACGTATCTGTTACTCTGTCTGCATGCAGGTTGCTGCTCGCTCAGGAGAGGAAATCTTTGAAACCCAAATCATTGCCTCCATAGAAAGGGATCTCAGAGAGGGAAGGGGGTGCCCAACGGAGCGGGGCCCCCTTCTATGTGCCTGGGAGCAGCTGCACTCTCCCCCTGAGTGTGTTCTAGGAGTGAGGCTGACGGGGAAGGAGGCTGACTCTGATGATCAGACACATTCAGATTTACATGTACAAACAAATCCATGTTCCCAAGCAAAACAAACGATCCTTGGACACTGGCCCGTGCTTTTGTGAAGCAGTGAGAACCGCACCGCCACACATCACGTAAACTAGCTGTTCTCAGATCACATTTGTGAAAAGGGGGTCATTCTGAGCTCTTCACTAAAAGCTCTGTTTCCCCAAACACCTGGACCCCAGGCACATGTATATAACAGATGGCGACCACACTCGTTTCAATTAAGTGGAAGTGTACCAGCTGGCACCAATATGAGCCTGCCCGAGAGAAGCAATAACGCATACATTTATTTAATAAGCCCATTGCCTCATGCACCGTCACTCGCTTTCATCTTCTTTTTCATTTTGGCCGGCACGCGATGCCAGGAACTCTGTCTTGCTGCCAACTTCTACTGAGAATGGAAACCCTATTATAAAAGGGAGACGTCCCTGTGGAACCAGCAACAAGTGGACATGCCCCCTCCGGCAATCTTTAAGAAGCAAGAGTTTAAGCCCAGCCCGTGTGGCTCGGTGGGTTAGCCTTGACCCAGGAGCCAGTAGGTCCTGCTTTGATTCCTGGTCAGGGCCCCTGCTTGGGTTGCGGGCTCCATCCCCAGGAGGGGGCGTGCAGGAGGCAGCAGATCGATGGCTCTTTCTCATCACTGATGTTTCTACTCTCACTCCCTCCCCCTTCCTCTCTGAAATCAATGAAAATACAATAAGAACAAATAAAAAGAAGCAAGAGTTTGGCCTCAGTGACCTCCCGGTGCCCCCTCGTCGCCCCGGACCCTTCGGCCGTACCTACCATTTCCTTGAACGCGCTCTCCAGGGCCCCGATGACCAGACACTCGTGGGGAATCTTCTTCTCGGTGAAGAAGGCGCGTGGGCGGGGGG
>NW_005871371.1:159724-213151 GCF_000147115.1 Myotis lucifugus | reverse complement strand
CTGTGGAGAAAGGCCCCTTTTTTGCAGGTTCTTCAAGGGTAAATAAACGGACTCGTGTTCCCTCTTTAGGCCTTTCTATTCTCAGATAACTGCCCCCTCCTCTTTGGTCTACAGCCTGAACGTTGGAACACAGTCTTCCCTTAGACGCCAAGTCTAGTCCAGGCTTCACAATTCACATCTCCTGTCCCTGCCTCCTGCCTCCCCCGGTCTTCCAGCTGTCACTCAGCATCTGTTTCCACTTCCGACCCCAATGCTGCTCATACAGCCATGTGCAGCCCGCAGCCCCACACCTTCCACGGATTTAGTACCTGTCAGGTGATTTCTAGACCATTTCAAAATGAATGGTTTTAAAAAAGCATGTTTGAATCACACATGCCTAAGATCTTAGCTCTGGGGGAAAAAGGAGCTCAATTAAGATCTATCAAATACTGAGATAACACAGATAAGGTGCATATGACATCCACTCTGACTGCTGGGCTTAACATCCTGCAACAATAAATACTGGGTTCTTTTTTAGCTGAAGCCATTAAATAAAACTTTCTTTTGGCCCATCTTATTTTTTTAATTGAAATATATTTGACATACAATAGTGTGTAAATTTAAGGTGTACAATATGTTGACTTAATACATTTATATACTGTACTATGATTACCATTATAGCAATAGTTAGCATGTCATGTAATTCTTTTTTGGGTGGTTAGAATAATTAAGATATAATCTCTTGCAAGTGTAATTATTACAACACAATATTGCTTCTATATTCACTATATTGTGTATTATATCTCATTGCAAGTCTGTCCCCTTAAACAGCATCTCTCCTACCATTTTCAGTCTATCTTAGAACAACGCTGGAAGATATTGTATGGTTATGGGGATCTATGCCATTATTCTATTTGCACCCTTTTAAACTTTTCCACTCAATTCTGTGCGAGGTGCTAAGAGAGAAACTGGTAGGGTTTTGTTTGTTCTTTAGTCACAATTATTTACTGAGCATTCTCTGTATGACAGGCACAAAAAAAGTAAGCAGTGGGGATAAACAACTGGATAAAAGAGATATCAGACATGGTCTAATACTAATCCAGTGGGAGAGAGAGACACCGATCAAATAATCACACAAGTAAACACAGACCGTGCTTCTGGTGAGGGCTACAAGAGGTCCTTGGTGCTGTGAGGCCACCTGCAGAGGGGCCCAGCGGAGGGGCTTCCTGTGACATGAGGACCAGGCTTAGGCTGCTTGGAAGGAAACAAGATAAGGAAAGGAGGGGAGAGAATGCCAGGCAGCAGCAAGAGCGGGTGCACGGTCCCTGTGGTAGGAAGGTGCCTAAAGAGCAAGCGGAGACTGAACCATGGCCACGTGGCCGAACAGGCAGTGAGGCAGGAGAGGAGAGGGGTGAAGGAGGAGAGGAGGGGGTGAGGGAAGAAAGGAGGGGGGTGAGGGAAGAGAGGAGGGGGGTGAGGGAAGAGAGGAGGGGGGTGAGGCAGGAGAGGAGGGGGGTGAGGCAGGACAGGAGGGGGGTGAGGCAGGACAGGAGGGGGTGAGGCAGGACAGGAGGGGGTGAGGCAGGACAGGAGGGGGTGAGGCAGGACAGGAGGGGGTGAGGCAGGAGAGGAGGGGGTGAGGCAGGAGAGGAGGGGGTGAGGCAGGAGAGGAGGGAGTGAGGGAGGAGAGGAGGGGGGTGAGGGAGGAGAGGAGGGGGGTGAGGGAGGAGAGGAGGGGGTGAGGGAGGAGAGGAGGGGGTGAGGGAGGAGAGGAGGGGGGTGAGGCAGGAGAGGAGGGGGGTGAGGCAGGAGAGGAGGGGGGTGAGGTCAGACTTGAGAGGGAGGTAGCAGCTAGACCACTCAGTCCTGCCAGGGCACATGAAGATTTTGCCTTTAGCCTAAGAGTAACAAAAGCCATTGGTTGAGAGGGGAATGGCAAAGTTGATTTATGTTTGTAAAAGATCACTCAAATGATGCTAGGGGAGAAGAGTGGAAGTAAGGATGCCATCCTAAAAAGACGTTTAACCTAATGCCGGCAGTGAGAAACACTTATGAACAACTGAAAGCAACATAAAACTGGGGAGTAAGCCCTGTCACTCAGAGAAAAATTAAGTGGAAAGAACAATGACTGAAGGATTAGGAAAATGGGTTCTAACGGCATCCCTGACACCAATCCCCTGCGTGGGAGGCGGAGCAAGGTTAGGGAGGCAGTGCAGGCACTAGACCTCGGCCGGGTCACTCTAGGGCTGGCCGTCCCTGCTGCTTACCATCTCTGTGCCATGTTTTCCTAGTAAGTAAAATGCAGGTGACAGCTATCTTATGGGGCGGGGGTATTTGGGAGGGTTAAATGGTAATTTATGTTAAGTGGCCAGTTAAGCAACACAGCATACACTCTGTGTGTGGCTGCTACCATTACATTACAATATGATCATGGGTGAGTCGTTTTCCGGGCTTTTCAGTTCTTCAGCAAAGGGAGGGGTTACCCTAGAAGACTCCAATGCTTCTACTAACTCTGAAAGTCCTGTATTTAGGAAGTACAGATCAGTGTGGGCTGGGGTGTGGAGGAAGAAGCTGGGCCTCAAAGCCCAAATAAGTAGAATTTGGATGGATTGGAGGTGATGTGGTGGCCCAGGAGAGGCAAGTCCTAGGAGGCTTAGGTGATGTGACCGACTCCAGCAGGTGCTTACCCAGAATCCACTCCCCCTTCTGTCTCACCACTGATTCTGTTTGGGACAGCAATGTGGCCACTAAAAATACTTCCCCGCCTCCCTTGCAGCTGTGTGGTCATATGACCCCGTGCACTCCAGGGAGCTGCAAGTGGAAGTCTCCTGGGTGCAACTTCCAGAAAAGCTACTGTTTTCCCGATAAAAAGGGCAACTCAACTGGTACGGGGTTTTGCCTTTTATCCTTCCCCCTTTCTTCCTGCCTGGGTCACAGAAGCAACACCTGAAGGTGGAGTAACCCTCCTGCTAAAAAGGCTGAACGCTGTAACTCTGTGGTGGGGCAGGAGTCAGGAGCCTGGCGCCAGAGGCCACACAGCACGGCCCACCTCGGGGTGCCCTGCCACGCGGGCTTCAGGACATGTTGATGGGCCTCTGTTAGATTCCGTAGCGAAAGCTGGGGACATGGAGAAGAGCGGATGCGCATGTTTACATAGCATCCGGGGAGCTGTGGCAGGAGGGGCGGAGGGAAGCAAGCAGGATGAGGAAGGCACAAGCACAGCAAAGGATGAGAAGTAATCCAAGCAGCAGAATAAGACGGAGCCCCGGGCATCCTCGGATGGAATTCAGAGTCCGTGAATCTCTATTTTCAAAAACTTCTGAAACTTAGCAGTTCCTCCTATTATGACTGCAAGGCAATACCTGTGACTCGGTTGCCAGCAGAAATAAAGCACTGTCATTCCACACGTCCTGACTGACTGTTGATGCTCACCGCCACCTGCGATGGTAGCAGCAGCTATTAAAGCCACCTCTGGCTCTTGTCATTTGCCGCATTAGTAAAGTACATGCTGCCATATTACATCCTCACGACCTGGGAAAAGTGGCAAAAGGAAGGGAAATCTTGCTCAGCGCATCGAATTCCCCAGACTCCGGGCCACTGGAGTAAAACCCGCACACAGTCCTCCTGCGCCCGATTTCAGTGAAAACCCAGCCACCGTGTCTGAGGAGTCTGAGGAGGCTGCCGCAGGCGCAGGCGAGGGGTGCAGAGGCGCAGCTGTCTCAGGGTCCAGGTGCAGTTACACCGCCGTCACCATGTTTCTAAAGCCTTGATTTAAACCAAAGCAGATCAAACCCCATGAAAGGACAGGCTACACTGCAATGGAACGCTACTGCATTTTTCAAAAGCAGCTCTGAAATTCTCCTGACAAGTATTCCAAGCATTTCCTTCAACAAGGCAGGGCGCTTTGCAGTAACCACAGCAACCAGGTGACAACACGCCTGGGGGCTTTCCACGCAGTCAAGAGGACACCTGGTTGGGGGACTGCTGAGTGGGGCCCAGGGGGCCAACACGCCCCTTGTGAGAACTCTTCCGCACAGCAGTGCCACACACTCTGGTACAGCTCATTTTTTTAATGCAATTAATAATGTTCACAGCTAAAACTTGTAAGACAATTTTTCCACAAAGAATTTTTCTCACACTGGCTGATGTGGGGACCAAGCCCAGATCAGTGAAGTATCTCTAAAGGTGGGGTCCCACCATGATCCTTTTTAAGAGCCCCCCCCCCCGCCCCCGCCCCGCTCCACACACACACACACACACCTGGGGATTGTAACGAGCAGCCAAAGTTGAGAAACCCTGGTCTCACGGACAGGGGGCTGCTAAGCAGTCAGGAGACTCACTTTCTAGCCCCAAGTCTGCCCTGGGTTCACTGTGTGACCTCGGAAAGTCACTTACATTTCCCTGAACTGACCAGACGAGTGGTGTGCAAACTGTCTTCCTGGTTCCCATGTGGTGCCTCAGGAAAGAGGGAGTGAGGTGGGCGCTTAAGCGATGAGTTCCTTTGACAATTTCAACCAGAGCAGCGCAGTTTTACCAGCTATCAACACCAGGGTTTTGCCCGGCTGGTATGGCTCAGCAGTTGAGCGTCGACCCAGAAACCAAAAGGTCGTGGTTCGATTCCCAGTCAGGGCATGTGCTGGGGTTGTGAGCTCGATCCCCTACTGGCCACACAGCACAGCCCACCTCGGAGGCAGTGATAAGCCCACTGCAAGCCCAGCATGCAGGAGGCAGCTGATCGATGCTTCAGCTGATCCTCTCTCATCGATGTTTCTATCTCTCTATCCCCCCCCCCTCTAAAAATCAATAAAAACATACTTAAAAAAAAAAAAAAGAAAAAACACCAGGGTTTTGCAAAAGATTTTGGACAAAAAGATACAACTGTCTAAAAAAAATTTCAAAGCCCTTGAACTAGATAAAACCAAGCCCATTAAGAGATTTCAAAATATTCAGTGTCCCCCTAAGCCAGTGATGGCGAACCTTTTGAGCTCGGCATGTCAGCATTTTGAAAAACCCTAACTTAACTCTGGTGCTGTGTCACATATAGAAATTTTTTTGATATTTGCAACCATAGTAAAACAAAGACTTATATTTTTGATATTTATTTTATATATTTAAATGCCACTTAACAAAGAAAAATCAACCAAAAAAATGAGTTCGCGTGTCACCTCTGACACGCTTGTCATAGGTTCGCCATCACTGTCCTAGGGCAAGGAACTTAAAGTGAGTGATACACTATTGTGGGAAGGTGGGCTCTCACCAAGTGCTTCGACCCCAGGCCAGCCATTAGCGTGTAAGAGACCACAGACTCACAGAGACGCCCAGGGATGGGTCAAGGCACCCTTCCCATCACTTACCAAGCCTCGCACTGCAGGCAATATTCTAGATGCTTCACACACATTAGCTCAGTGGTTCTCAACCTTCCTAATGCCGCGACCCTTTAATACAGTTCCTCATGTTGTGGAGACCCCCAACCATGAAATTATTTTTGTTGCTACTTCATAACTGTCATTTTGCTACTGTTATGAATCGTAATGTAAATATCTGATATGCAGGATGTATTTTCATTGTTACAAATTGAACATAAAGCATAGTGATTAATCACAAAAACAATATGTAATTATATATTCAATATGTGTTTTCCGATGGTCTTAGGCAACCCCTGTGAAAGGGTCCTTCGACCTCCAAAGGGGTCGCGACCCACAGGTTGAGAACCGCTGCATTAGCTCAATAAGCCTTCCTCCAAACCTATGAATAACCACTCTACAGGAATGGTCATTCTCCCCATTCCACAGAGGAGAAAATGAGGGACAGAGTGTAACTGTTCGAGGTCACCACCTGAGTGATGCGGCCGGGGTCAGAGTCCCTGACCTACACCATCAACCCCTGTGTGAAGCTAAATACCCTACCCCACCCTCCTCCGGCCCCTGGCGGAAAGCTTGCCCTAATGCACACTTGGCACTCAAATCTACTTCTCCACTCTGCAACCTGAATTGGAACCTGGGTAATTTTTCCTAAAACCCAAAATCTGATCATATTTCTGTGACCAGTCTGACAACATGCTCAGAAGCTGGCTCGTCTCTGAGCCCCAGTGTGCAACCTCTGGTCCAGTCTCTTATTCTCTCCGACTCCAAATCCCACCCACGTAGAACTACAGCACTTGCAGCTCATCACAACCGCTGCTAACCTACCCCCTCTGCTCGACCCCCACTGTCTTAGCATTCAGCTTAAACATCATCTCCAAACTCTCACTGCACCCTGAACCCAGCCTACTGCAGAATTCGTCATATTGTACGTGATCGGTCACCTGCTTGGGCAATGACAAAAAGAAAGAATATTCTGGAAAAGGGGAACTAATAGGCAATGCAGGTGAAAAGAGGAGTATATGTGGTGTCAGCACACGGACACACCAGGGTTATTTTAAAAGTTGGGTAATGTACGTATGCACCTTCAAGTGCCTTCACACACACAGATCCCACCTGTCCTGATACGTCCGCATAGAAAACCACAGGCTCTGCAGCAAGACACCTGGGCTCTGGAATTTACTTTGATGTGATCTTAGGCAAGTTCCTTACCTTCTCTCCACTGTTTCCTTATTTAAAGAACAAGATAAAAGTAGGATATAGACTATAAGGATTCACTCATTTAAGGCATGTCTCGGAGTTCCCTCTCCTATGTACCAGGGTCAGGCTGCACACTGGGGTTGTAGCAGGGACGGGAACATCATGGCTCCCAAGCTCTGGAAGCTAACACTCTAGAACATGAACAGGTAACTACACGTGTGTTAGGAAGGAGAAGTCCATGTGCCACAGGAGTGGAAGACGTGTAGTAAACGTGCAGACAACCATGGGCTGGGGAGGTAGGGGTGTGACCATAACAGGATAACACAAGGGAGCAATTGTAATGATAGAACTGTTGTAGCCTGGTAGTGATTACATGAATCTATCTATATATCTATATCTATATATCTCTCTATATACATATGTTAAAATTCATAAACTATACACCAAAAGAAACATACTGTATAATAATTTTTTAAACAATAAATAAAATGTATAGCACTATGTCCAGCATAGAAGAGCAACAAAAAAGCTAGAAGCAATAGTAATTCCTTAAACTCGCTATCCAGTGGCCGGGGTGGGGGAGCATGAGCAGGCAAAGGGCTTAAGGACACCCTTACCCTGGGACGCCATGATGCGCACGTTAGCTCCTTACTTTTAACTCTGTCCAATGGGACGCTCACTTTCCCCTCACTGGGTAGGTCACTTTTATTCTCCTTAAATTCTTTCCGACGGAAAAATCTAAGTTCACAGTACATCTACTGAGTACCTACTGTGTTTAATCCTCACCACACCACCATAACATGGGCGTCATTATCCCATTTTTACCAATGGTTTAACGAGGGCGCAGGCAGTTAAGCAATTCTCTGGCATGTGGTGATATCAAGATTAGAACCCAGGCTTCAGATTCCAAATTCAGGGATCTTTCCAATTTCCCAATACACACAACTTTGTGGAATTAATCTCCCTGGTTTCTGTGACTCTGTAGCCTTTAGGACAGGGGTGGGCAACCTTTTTGTGAGTGCGTGCCCAAACCAGCAAAATCTCTGACTCAAAATTCTTCTGCGTGCCAACCCTAATTTTTTGAGAACATGTTACGCCTACTTGATATCTCTTAGGGTGTACGTATGTGAAGAACCTTGAAGAAATAATAAAATTCATTTGAGCGACAAAAACACAGTATATGATGATGAAAAATACATTTATTTTTTAATGTATACATGTACACTGATAGTCTGACAGAAAACTTTATGACTTTGTTTGATATTATCAGTGGGACTTTTGCTGCTGCATCACTGATGACAGAGATTTTACATCAGGTTTATATTTTGTGACCTTCAGAGATATGCACGAGCTACTACTTTCATCTGTCAGGCTACTCCTATTATGAGACTTAACAAAATTCATCACTGAGAACAAAGATTCACAATTGTAAATGGAAGATTATGAGAGGGTTTCGAGTGCCAGCAAAAGTTACTGGGGTGCCATGTTTGGCACGCGTGCCAGGGGTTGCCCACCCCTGCTTTAGGACCTCTGCGCTAATTTACTTTGTTGCTTACCAGTAACTGCATACATGTCCTGGGCCATGAACTAACTGCTAAAACTTCTCCACAGTGGCCCTGGATTAATCTCTGGTAGAATCAGAAAATGTCACTGGGATGTGAAGTTCTACACCTGAAAAATCAACCCTTTAAATTCAGTCACATACTCTAAACACAACAATTTTAAAATCACTAATATTATTTTAACAACTATTTACCTTGTTTTTGCTTCAGACAGCATGAGTGGAAAGTGCACTCTACTTTGAGAAAAGCATGATTGAGCCCTTTCCTGACTTACCACATAATTACATTTGACAGCCATCACTTATGCCTCACAAAAGAATGACTTTGGAGCAGTTCCCCAGTCGCACTGTAAATTATTTCACTTATAAACAGTACAGTCTTATTTGTAATTTGCAACACATACACGCATTCCCACCTCCTTCCAGGAATACACCTGCAGCCAAATAAAGAAAGATTCCAGAAGGTGACAAATTAAGAATTGAAAGTTCACAGTTTCTCCTTTAGGATTTCTCTACAGTAGGCTCAATGTCACACTCTCCCTTCTCAAGTTCTAGAAACCGCTTTTTAATAATGTTGCGTATTGTCTTTTATCCTATTTTCATGATTACCTATAATGCCAGAACTTGAATTAATGAGTTGTAACTGGGGAAGAGCTTCTTGAGTATTTCAGTAAATATAAGACTGCTCCAAACAGAAATTTATCCACTGAACCGGGAGCTGAAATAAGTCCTGCTACAAGCAGCGTGTATCCATTTTGGCTCAGGTGAAATTACAGCACAGCTAACCAAGTATGTAAAAAATCAGTAGCCTAGCCCAGCCAGTGTGGCTCAGTGGTTGAGCGTCAACCTAGGAACCAGGAGGTCAAGGCTGGATTCCCGGCCAGGACACATGCCGGGGTTGC
Source organism: Myotis lucifugus (assembly GCF_000147115.1). Taxonomy (NCBI): domain Eukaryota; kingdom Metazoa; phylum Chordata; class Mammalia; order Chiroptera; family Vespertilionidae; genus Myotis; species Myotis lucifugus. Next base: position 204,149 of record NW_005871371.1, on the reverse strand, counting down.
GGGCTCGTTCCCTAGTAGGGGGTATGCAGAAGGCAGCCCATCAGTGATTCTCTCTCATCATTGATGTTTCTATCTCTCTCTCCTTTCCTCTCTGAAATCTATAAAAATATATATTTTTAAAAATCAGTAGCCTAAACTTCAGCCCTACTTGAAGCAGGAGCCACATCAACTCTGGGGATCCCACAGGGAAGACAGCCTCATAAGCCATCTGGGAGGCAATGGGGTGGCCCCTCTCCTGGCGAGCTGACAAAGAAAGGGAGATTCTAGACAAAACTCGGATGTTTCCTATGGAGTCCGGCAGAAGAGCTGAGACGTAGGGCAGGAAACACAAAAGCGAAATGCGGTCTGACACGTCTGTGCCAGTGTACAGAAGTGGGGACTTCGCATTCTCTTACTCACTGCACAGATGGCTAACAATTTACAGCCCCCTTCCCGGATCCACCCTCCCAGGTGAGCACTTGCCACAATAACGCATGCAAGGCTGAGGGGCGTTCAGAACAGCCAGTCAGCACGTAGGAGGGAAATTAGAAATTCTTTCATGTTTTTTCATCTAGAGCTGGAGAATTTAAGCGTTGCTAGCATTTGTCATACAGACTGACTCTGGCGCCCTCAAGTGGTAGGTTTGTCAATTTTCTCCGTGAACATGGATGCTCTCTCATACCCATCAGCTTTGCTAGATTGTGACCCATAACTGGGTACCTGCTCCCCCAACTAAGTGGTCCCGTCCATGGTATTACTAAGTTTTCAACTAAGTTATCCCTCACAAACTGGTTTTTAAAAAAGGAGCGGAGTACTTGTGTCTTTTTTAAAGAGGTTTTTAAAAAATTTCTGCAAAGAAACTGCTGATAGAAAATATGGGCAAATAAACATGTCGCAGCTGGCACTGAACTCACTCCAAGTCATGCCAGTCTAGTCATATCTGACAGTAATAATCCTTCTACAAAGTATCCAGAATAACCATCATTCCAGCCGAAAGAATCTGAAGTGCTCAAGGACATAGTTGAAATTTGGGATCAGACTCGCTATTGTTAATGATGAACTGTGCCTTGAGATATTCGCTAATGGGAACATGAAGTCCTGCTTTTAGCAAGACAGTAAATGAGTCACTGTGTGAAAAACACTTAGACCAATGCCTAGCATATGATAAACACCATATAACTGTTAGCTGTTATTATTTTAAAATATTGCCTTTTTATCCTCATTGCCTTTTGTTTTTAAATATGTTTATAAATATTTAATTATGTACTGTATGGATATACAGCAGCATAATTACATATCAACAAATGAAAAAATACATTGGGGGTACCTATTCAAAAACACTGTCTTCAAGTGATGGTTTGGAGATGGCTACTTCAGAAATAGTTGTCCTATGGCAGCGGTTCTCAACCTGTGGGTCGCGACCCCTTTGGGGGTCGAACGACCCTTTCACAGGGGTCGCCTAAGACCATCGGAAAACACATATATAATTACATATTGTTTTTGTGATTAATCACTATGCTTTAATGATGTTCAATTTGTAACAATGAAAATACATCCTGCATATCAGATATTTACATTACGATTCATAACATTAGCAAAATGACAGTTATGAAGTAGCAACGAAAATAATTTTATGGTTGGGGGTCACCACAACATGAGGAACTGTATTAAAGGGTCGCAGCATTAGGAAGGTTGAGAACCACTGTCCTATGGGAAAGTGTGGTGTCCTCCTGGCCGCCTGCCCTGAAGACACAAGTACTCCGCTCCTTTGACATTCATCTTCCCTTCTTTACCCCAACCCGCCAGGTATTAAGATCACCTGAGGAGGGACCCTATCTACCAACAGCATGAAAGGACCATCACAAGTGCAGAAATCCATTCTGAGTGAAAGCCCATGGCTGATTTCACAAAAGGCTGAGCTTGAGCATGGGGTGCACTCACCGCCCTTTCCCACTGCCAGGTGAAAGGAATTACGTCCTTCTTTCCCATTGTTACCTTTTTCCCACTGGGGAGGCACAGACTTGACCCAGTCTTCTGATTCCCCTCTATAAACGACTACCATGTGGCCTGATTTCCATAAAGTTTCTGGCCAGTTTTCAAGGTATCACGGTGCAAAGGGTAACTCAGAATCTAGAGGAACTGCTTTAAGCATTTTATCCACAGTGCTCTCAATCATCTGATCTGCACAGTAACACCAGCAGAGGGGGATGAATAAGCTGAGGACAGAGCTGACAGGAGGAAAAATTTGAGCAACTTCATCAAGTCCTTCCTAGGACCCATGCTCTGTTGCTGCCTACTTAGAATCATGCCCGTACTGCACAGCTTGCTTCTTTGTTTTTAGCCAAACCTCTCTTTTTTACTAAACTATTCAAATATTTTGCTCCCCAGTGGGAAGAACCCTTAATGTCACATACTTAAGTGGGAATGCTGCTTCCTTCTTAGGAGCTGACAATATAAAATGGAGATTCCTTTGGTTCAATTCCTCCAATATTATGAGGCAGAGGGATGTATGACAAGGTTAGCTAGTTTGGGGTTTGTTTCTTAACTGGCAATTTAGTTCCATATCTTAAAATATTAAATTAATTTCTGATAGGAAGTATACAGTTTGCAATAGTTTTGGTTTAGTTGTATTGTGCTTTATTCTAGACCAGCGATTCTCAACCTTTTTCATCAAATGACATGCATAAACTAATTACTAAAATTCTGCGGCACACCAGAAAATATATCATATTTTTTGCCGACATGACCAAAATAATAGGTATAATTTTTATTCATTCATACCAGATGGCTATTGTATTGGCTGTTGTCATTTATTTATTTGATAATCTTAGGGAAAAGAAGTCAGTGCCCCTGACTAGATAGTCAGGTATTTCATGTTTTAAAAATTCTTGCACACACCAGTTGAAAGTCATTGTTCTTGACTGATAAATTAGCTCAGGAATGTTAGCAAACTATTACTTTATACCTCAATGACTTCTCCCTAAATTAATATACAATATAATGTAAATGTGAAATAATAATGAAATGCAGCTGCAAACTCCACTATTAGAATAACAACAGATACTACTCACTGAGCACTTACCATACGTCAAGCACTATTCTAAGCAGTTTTCCTATTTTTAACTAATTTAATTCTAACAACCCTAAAATAGACAGAAACTATTATTCCCAATTCACAGATGAGGAAACAGAGCCATGGTGAGAACAAGTAACTTACACAGGTAACTCAACTCATGAGTGGCACAGCTGGGATTCAAACTCAAGACACTCATTCAATCAGATGGCTTTTTCTTTTTGCCATGATTTTATGCAAACATCGATAATTTAGCAAGACAAAATGACCTATAAGGACAGCATGATGATGAACAATTTCCTTTCAATTTTCTTATTCACCCGAGTCAGTAAGAGCTGTTGTCCAGTTGCTGAGTTGACAGGGTACACTACTAAATAACTCCTAAATTAAAAGAGAAATCATAGCCCTGGCTGGTGTTTCTCAGTGGTTAGAGCACTGGCCCATGGACTAAAGCAGTGGTTCTCAACCTTGGCTGTGCATTAGAATCACCTGGGAATCTTGTTAAAATCCTGATTTCTGGGATGATTTCCAGAGGATGAGGCCCAGAAATCAGAATTTTAACAAGATTCCCAGGTGATTCTAATGTGCAGCCAAGGTTGAGAACCACTGGCCTAAAGGGAACATACCTGGGTTGCAGGTTCAATCCCTGGATCAGGTCGGATGCGTGCGGGAGGCAATCAATCGATGTGTCTCTCTCACATCAATATTTTTCTTTTTCTCTCTCTTTCTGTCTCCCCTTCTCCCTCCCTTCCACTCTCTAAAAATCACGGGTAAAAAATATTCTTGACTGAGGATTAACTAAAAAAGGGAGAGAAATCGCAATGGAAATGAGAAAATATTTAGTATCATATGATACTGAGCATTAGGAGTTACTCTTCCTTTACTTCAGACTTTTCCAAAGATATTTTTCCGGCACATTTTCCAGTTGCTAATGAGTAAAGAGGCAGCATGTTACAAGTTCAGACTCTGAGGTTGGAGTACCTCGGTTGAAATTAGGCTCCACACTTCCCAGGTCTGTGCCTCAGTTTCCTCATCAGAAAAATAAAGAAAATATTGCCTCTGGCAATATTCTTCTAACCTAAAGCTCTAGGGAAATCCGGTCACAAGTGAAGCAGGGAGAAAGTTCTATTTCCTTCAGCCTTCACACTTGCTACAGTGGGGAAATCTACTGCAGAACCAAGTCTTAGTTGTGTCCTCAGCTACTGCACACACCTTGGTCAAACCCAGTCTTCAGAGTAAACCAACACCCACCGAGCAGGGAACTGTCAAGTTACTCTCACTGCTCCGACCGGCAATTCCTGGCTGTAGTCGTCCTTCTTACCCACTGGTGAGAATTTCAGTCTCTGGAATTCAGAGTTTTGAGAGAAACCACTGAACTCTGGCTTCAAAGAACCCAAGTCAATAAATAGAAAGGTTATGTTCTTTTCACATGCCCAGAACAAAGACCTTGATTAAGAGGGAAATTTAGAGTAATAAACACAATGAGAGAAATGAAAGGCCGCTCCTATTGTTTCTGTAGAGCTGACATCATTGCAGGAAGCTGACTGCCAAACGAGGGCCAAGTATCCCAGGAGTCCTGCCACTGTGAACCACAGCAACCTGCCCTTCACGTCCGGGGGGTGAACGTCCTTGCAGAAAACAGAGGGAAAGAATAGCAAATCTTCACTCCAGAGAGTGGAAATAGTCCCTCCTCATTTCCCCTGCACTTCCCCCCGTCCCAACTGGATCCTCTCTGCCTAGAATTCCCACAGTGCAGTCCTAGCCTCTGCTGAGAAAGATAATCAGCTTTCCTCTCCCCTGCCGACGAACTTGGCCACGACGGGACGCCGCCATCTCCTGTTATTGTAATTAGACACTGAACTAATAGATACTGAAACCACATACTGTGAAGTGTTTTGACTAAATCACACAACCTGAGGGTGCTCCTAAGGAAACAGACTTGGAATGCATGTGTCCACCGCCTAGTCTTAAGCCCAAAACAATCTGTTCCAAAGAGGGAGTCGGACGTGGGGGAGTGTTCTGGTGTTGCCACAATGCCCTATTCTCCCACCCACACTTCTAACTTAAGGGCAAGAACTTTCCTTTCTCCGTGACAGTGGATATTTCACTGTATATATAACTTACAAAGTGATCCCCCTGATAAGTCTAGTATGCATCTGTCTTCATACATAATCTATCTCTATATATAAAAGCCTAAGCGACCGGCCTACTGGACATGCACTGACCACCAGGGGGCAGACGCTCAACGCAGGAGCAGAAACCATAGGCATGGAAACATGAAACAGACTGATGAATCTCAGAGGGAAGGGGAAGGGGGGAGGGTGGGAAGAAATTAAACAAAGGTCATATAAACTTACCAGAGGCCTGGTGCACGGATTTGTGCACCGGTGGGGTCCCTAGGCCTGGCCTGTGGGAATAGGGCCAAAACCGGCAGTCCGACATCCCCCGAGGGGTCCCGGATTGCGAGAGAGCACAGGCCAGGCTGATAGACCCCACCGGTGCATGAATCCATGCACTGGGCCTCTAGTTATTACAATATTACTGACTATGTTCCCACTGCAGTAATTTACATTCCATGACCATTGGTAACTGCAATTTTGTACTTCTTAATCTCTTCACCCAGCCCCCCAAACCCATTCCCATCTGACAACCACCAGTTTGTTCTCTGTATCTATGAGTTCGTTTGATTATTTATTTTGGTTTTTAGATTCCACATATAAGTGAAATCATCTGGTCTTAGTCTTTGTCTGACTTATTTCCCTTAGCATATTTCCCTCTAGGTCCATCTGTGTTGTTGCAAATGGTAAGAGTTCATTATTTTCTATGGCCGAGTAATATTCCATTGTATACATGTACCACCACTTTTTAAAATCAAATTATCTACTGATAGACACTTAGGTTGTTTCCAAACCTTGGTTAATGCATATGAAATGTCCTTCTCTGTCTCTTGGTATCGCCTTAGTTTTAAAGTCTACTTTGTCTGAAATAAGTATTGCTACCTGCACTTTTTAGAAATCCATTTACATTTAAAGTAATTATTGATAGCTATGTAGGCATTGCCATTTAATTATTCACATTGTTGGTCTTTTTGTTTCCCCTTCTTCTTCTTAAAGATGTCCCTTTAACATTTCTTGTAATACTAGCTTGGTGGTGATGAACTCCTCTAGCTTTTTCCTGTTTGGGAAGGACAGGAACTTCTTAACACTAGGTTTATAAGATGCCCTCAAGAGTGAACTCATCTGGTGTCCTCTTCTTTATCTCATCCCTAAAATGAGATACTTGAGAAATGAAAAGCAAAGTTCTTAGAAAAGCTATGCTTGCACTTGAGGCTGGCAATCATCACGATAAAGACTCCTTAAAACCTCTCAAATCAAAGGAAAGAAAACCGAGGAATGGTGATTAGTTCCCACAAATCTTGGGAGGCGGGCAGGAGGCTGTTAGGCATAAGGTATTGCCCAGAAAGTGAACAGGATCTTTCCTAAGGGACAATCTTATAAAGGTGTCTTTTGGGAATGCTAGCATTTTATTTATTTTTATTTAAATATATATTTTTTATTGATTTCAGAGTGGAAGGAAGAGAGATAGAGATAGAAACATCAATGATGAGAGAGAATCATTGATTGGCTGCCTCCTGCATGCCCCCTACTGCGGGGGGTGGGAGGGTGGGGGAGGGAATTGAGCCCACAACCCGGGCATGTGCCCTTGGCCTGAATCGAACCTGGGACCCTTTAGTCCGCAGGCCAATGCTCTATCCACTGAACCAAACCAGCTAGGGTGGGAATGCTAGCATTTTAGATTATCTTCCTTCCTAGCTACCTACCCTAGGTCCCCAAACAAAGAATCAGAGGCATGGAAATGTTAAGAGGCTTGCATTATTGTCCATTGCACTATGTCTATTTCCAACCTGCCTGGCTGTGGGCATATGGTTCTTTACACAGAAACCACCCAACATGACACGGGCACAGGGCAAGTTCCAGCCCTGGCCTCTCACAGAAAACATCCTTCTCTCCTTCATGTCCACTTCAGATGTTTCAAGACTTCTTTATTTCACTAATTATATCTCTAACCTCTAAATTTAAAAAGAAACTGGATTCAATACTGAGTATTTTGTGAAGGAGAATACAATAACACATCTCCTCACATTTCTTCAGGTGAAAACACTACAGTGCAGAACACTTTTACACACTTTTACTTGTATCCCTTTTACGTTTTATGAAATCTTCCAAACACTGCTCCTTTCGTTCTTGACATTTTCCTTATATGTAGATGGAACCTGAAATTACTTTGTTTTCTTTCTTGTAAGTCAGGAGCTGCTGCTGAGAGCTCAGCCAGATACAGGGAAACAACACTGGTCTGGTAAGTGCCTCAGAGAAGCCAGGAGAAGCAGAATATAATGTATGTTATTGTACCCACCAAGTCTTTTTGTGTGTGTTGTTTAGGTTTTGTTTTCACACAGGAAGATTAATTTGATTTCTTTGGCTAAAAGATTTCTCTATGAATTGGAATAAGAGATGGCTTACAGTTGCCTTAAAATCTTTACACCAATTAATCATCATCTGCAGTAAGAAAAAAATCATCTCATTGCTATCTAGTTACCTCTATGGCCACTTAATATAAGGAATGTCATTGAATAGAAAGTTACACGTCTAGAGAGAATTCCTCTATCACGGATGTTCCTAACATATAAAAAACTCCTATGGTAATTCCTTTTTTTCAGTGTGAATGTAACGTTACTTTACAGAAAAGTTTATGTTTCCTTCAACGGCCTCTAAAAAGGTGATATTAAAGATGCAAGAACTCTGTGTAAATGTTTATTTTTACTTTACTAAGTTTATTGGGGATGAGGGGATCAAGAAAGCAGGGAGCAATGAATCACACCGTGTAGAAGCAGCCCATGCATCTTCCTTTCGTATCCTTCATGCCTGTCAACCCTGTTTGCAAATGAGATAATGGCGCCATTATTTATCCCTCGGTCCCATTTCTTACTTAGAGTATTTGCCCCCTTTTCAACCTTACTGTTCTGACGCCTCTGTGGCTGAGGGCATAGTGACTTCCCTTCTGCTCCCCTCTCTCGTTGGAATTTCTTTGAATTTGCAACTCCTGAAATCTAAACCTCCCTCCTCTTGCTCCTGAGTTCCAGAACAGTATTTCTAACGTCTTACAAAATACTTCCAACCTAGAAAGTTAGAATATTCCAAACTCAAGTCATTTCTGCCCACCCCTCACCTTTAAACCTGTACCTGCTCCAGGGTCCACATTCAAGGATCAACATCCAGTAGCTGAAACCTGGCATCTCCAACTCTCCCCTACCCGTGCAGTAGGTCATCAGGTCGCCTCAACTGTCTCTCTCACATCATCTCTTCTGAGCTTTCCCTTGCTCTGATCACTGCCTTATTCCAAGCTGCCATCATTTCTCAGCCGATTTCTGTTTGAGGCAGACTTTTAGGTGTCCCAGCCTGTAGCTGCTCTCCTAACCTTCCTCAGCGAGCTTCCCACCACCATCACTGTCTTGTCCATTATGCTCTTGTCTAGAGTCATTTGGTTAAAACTCCAGCTTATTGGGCATTAAATGGCTTTTGTATGTGAAACCTGCTTGCTGTTTCTGCGTCATCACGCTCCAAGAGCCGACCCATGCTCCAGCACACTAGACCTGACTTAGGCTTCCATACCATTTCAACTCTTCATCTTTCTCCTAAAACTCACTCCTCTGCAGTCCTGCTGCTATGGCCTCTTTCTGCCTCCTCTGCTCAGCTGTGGGAACTGTACCGAGTTCATTGCCTATTCCCAAGCCTAGCGTGCAGACTCGGCGCTCAATACATGTTTGTTGAATGAAGAAATAGATTCAGCCCTGGCCGGTATGCAAAGTGGTTAGAACTTTGGTCTTCATACTCAAGGGTCATGGGTTCGCTCCCCACCCCCTGGACGGGTGTTTGTGCGGGAGGCAACCAGTGATGTGTCTCTCACATAGATGTTTATCTCTCTCTCCTCCTTCCCTTCCTTCCACTTGTCTGGAAAACAATGGGGGAGGGGGGATATATCCTCAGGTGAGGATTAACAAAAAACAAACAAAAAGGAGATGATTCATGGGGAAGGGGGAGGGGTAGACCCACATGACTTGTCTCCTATGGATGTTTTCTTGCTCAGGGGCTCTATGTCATTACCCTTTCCTAAGCATCGCCATATCCGAGTTAAGGGATGTCCTTAGATGAGAAAAATCACCGGCCTCATTAAGCAGTGTACCCAGTGTCCTCTGCTAATAAATTGTTCATTCAGAGTGGAAGCCAAAGGCCTGATAACGGGCCGTTCAGGTCCTGCCCGGGCGCCTCACTCCACTCTCACGACCTTTCTGACAACTCTCTCTGCTCCAGCCACGAGTCTCTTGCTGGTGCTTTAAAACGCCAGGCCGTTCCTCTCTCAGGGTCTTTGCAATGATCTGGAACCCAACTGACAGTCTCCTCGGGCCCCTCTGTTTCCTAACTCTGAGCTGAAGTAATACTATCAAAATAAACCAGTACTCTTACTCCCTAAACGTAAATGCAACGAGACGCTATTTCTTAGTCTACGAAGAGAATCCTAGATCCTTTGCAATCCTGTAGAAATTTCTATACAAAACTTCTATACCAGATTGTCAAAATAAGTAGTAGCATTTGGGTCATCCACTCGATGTCTCTCCTCTGCAGCACGACAGGACCTGCTGATGGACACGGTGCCAATCGTTCCCTATCTTTCCCTGAGTTGTCTTCTGACTTTCCGGAGGATGTCTGCTTTCCCCTCCCGAAACTGGAGGGAGGAGAAATGCTCTGTGATTTGTTGGCAGGGCTGCCCCGGGGGACGCAAGGGCTCTGGGCCAAGTGAAACAAATGTTAATTTGTAACAGAGTTGGGCACAGGCTCCAGCTGGACAACTCCAAGCGACAGGAGAGGAAGAAAGGGCCATAATCATAGCAGGGCTGCGAGTCAATGGCAAGTTATTTCCACCTCTTGTGAGCGGCTGCCGAACCAGCTCCTTCACCAATGCCTTGTAGTGGCTACCTTAAATCCATCAAATGTTCTACACACTAATTCTTGCAATAAAATCTATGTATGATTTGGGTATTTTATTTACTTTAAAGGTTAAAAACCTACACACCACTTCTTCATACAGATGTTGCCTTCAGCTGACTGGTAGCCTGAGCGGAGACCCACTACTCCACTAACCCTGGGACAGCTTTTCTCCTGTCCATGACGGACTCACTCAGCTGGAACCGGAGTGTGTGTGTTCCCCTCCCCGAGGCCTGCGGGCAGAGCGGGGTCTTACCGCGTTCTCCTTCAGTTGCAGCCCCTCCCCATTGGGAAGGGAGGACCGTCTCTTGGTGGAGTTCCTGTTGGGGGTGGAGGCAATGGCCCCTGCTTTCTTCTTCACGGTGAGTACCTCGCAGCTGGCCTGGTCTTCGTTGTGCGTGCTCTTCCCGGCATTGATAACCCTGAGAAGAAGCCAGAAGAGCTGGTCAGACAGAGTGATTCTGGGAAAAGCTGAGAGCTTAGTCTCCAGAGACAGCCAGGGCGTCTCCACACCTGGCCCAAAACTAATGCAAAGGCCCGCTTAATGCAAAGGACCTTTGTAAACTGAGTAAATTGATTTTTTAAAAACAAATTATAGTCTGGCTGGTGTGGCTCAGTGGTTGAGCATCGACCTATGAACAAGGAGGTCACAGTTCGATTCCAGTTAGGGCACATGCCCAGGTTGCGGGCTCAATCCCCAGTGTGGGGAGTGCAGGAAGCAGCTGATCAATGTTTCCTCTCACCATTGATATTTCTCTCTCCCTTTCCCTTCCTCTCTTAAATCAATAAAAATATATATTCAAAAAAATAAAACAAAAATAAAAACGGATTCTATTAGCACACACGAACACATTAACCAAAGCACTGTCCTGAGCTCAGCTCACGTAGGTGTCTGATAGATGTGATCAACCCCACTGATCCATTAGAGTCAAAGCAGACCAGATAATCACTGTTTTGGCAAAAACAAGGAATACAGATCTGGGAAGATGGCTCAGGGAATTCTGTTGCATTTCTCCAAGTGATAAAAAACACCACCACCATCAATCTTATCAAAGACCAAGGCAGTAATTGACAGCACACTGTAAAATCCAGGGAAACAGAGAACCACAGTTCACTATCGCCCTCCCCACGTCCCCTCTACACACAGAGAAGTGGGTGGATCAAAGGTGTTCTCTCTCTCTCTCTCTCTCTCTCTCTCTCTCTCTATATATATATATATATATATATATATATATAAATTGATTTTTTTACAGAGAGGAAGGGAGAAGGATAGAGAGTTAGAAACATTGATGAGAGAGAAACATCGATCAGCTGCCTCCTGCACACTCCCTACTGGGGATGTGCCCTCAACCAAGGTACATGCCCTTGACCGGAATCGAACCTGGGACCCTTCAGTCCACAGGCCGATGCTTATCCTCTGAGCCAAACCAGTTAGGGCAAAGGTTTACTCTTTTTAAGTTATCATTAGCTCTTCACCTTTCCTCCTGAGAATCCTCATCACTGTGCATCACCATGCCAGGCTTCAGGACGCTGATCTGTACACGTGGCCACATCATGATATCATGGCTTCTTGACACTCTTTGGCCTAATTACTAAATGTGTTAAGCATAGGAATGCTTCCCAAAAGCATGCTGCATTACCCATAGACCTTCTGTATCAGGTGACTGCAGACGGAGCACTTGCGTTTCAGTGCCATTTTCTTATTGAGTAATTAAGCAGCTGCTACACTGGATTTCCCGGAAGAGCTCTCCTGGATGTGCCAGTGGCTGTTTTCTTTCCAAAACTTCAACAGTGTCACAGTCAGTGACAGTGAGGGTGGAGGATACAGAACTCAGTGGCAAGGAAAGAAAAGATGCTCTTTTTGAAGGGAAGAGCAATGGAAATCCCCTCTTAAGGGTGGTGTGTACACTGCTCTATTAATCCGGCGTACTCCTTCCTAACAACTACAAGACAACTGTTTTCAAACAACCTTTTTCTTTTAAATTCTGCAATAATTATAGATGCAGAGAAAATTGCAAAAACAGTACTACATAGATGTACCCTCCACCCAACTTCCTCCAGTGGTAACATTTTACATGACTACAGTACAATATCAAAACAAGCAATTGACTCACACAAAACTGTCAACCAGACTGCAGATCTCATCCAAATTTCACCACATTTTATACAAAATGGTCTTGAGTTTTCATCTCCATAAGCTAACACACACACACACATACACACACCACAAACAACTGGGGAACAGAGAGCAAACTGAGATGTGAGTGCCGCAAGACCTAAGGGAGCAGGGTTCAAGCACTCTTCTGCCGAACCCTGGGGTTCTATGGAGGTGTCTTACACATATTAACATTTACTTTAAATTTCTTTTTTTTAGCCCTAACCAGTTTAGCTCAGTGATAGAGCATCGGCCTGTGGCCTCAAGGGTCTCAGGTTAGATTCTTGTCAGGGGCATGTACCTTGGTTGCAGGCACATACCCAGTAGGGAGTGTGCAGGAGGCAGCTAATTGATGTTTCTCTCTCATTGATGTTTCTAACTTTCTATCCCTCTCCCTTCCTCTCTGCAAAAAATCAATAAAATATATATTTTTTAAATTTCTTTTTTTACATGTATAAGCATTTGGGGGAAAAGGCAATAATTCAAAAGTTCATTCCCCTCTGTTACATGTGAACAGATAGATATGTGCCGGTTTATATATTGTTGGCAGCCTGGGCATAGTCTATCTTTCTTCTTTCATTGACCAGTATCACTTGACTGAAAGGAGAACTGTTTTGCAATTATAGTCTCCCCTCCTCCCCAATATTCATGAATTTTTCGACCTTGGATTCAACCAACCCTGGATCGAAAACAGTATTTTCAATACGTGGTTGGGAATCTGTGGATGCCCAGGGTCAACTGTGTGCCTTGTTCTTCCCCGTTCTGTCTGATAAGGGACTGGAACACCCACAGATTTTGTATCTGCTCGTGTCCTGGAACCAATCCCCCCCACCCCGAATACTGAGGTACAACTGTACCTACCTATATGTTCCAGGGAAATGACCATATCAGTCATCTATTATCTCCCCTACTTCAAATGTCTATATTCACCAAAGCTGCTTCATCATTCTTATTAGGTTTATTATAAATTTCAACTTAACCATTTTTTTAAAAAACAAAGGCCTACTTTTACTCATTTTACATTTTCTGTAATATTTTTAAAAAGTAGATTATTGCTTATAGAGTTTGAACACCTTTGTCCAGGGGGCGTAAGAAGCGGGGATCCTTGCCCGTCTCTGTGAGTCAGCTCTGCCTCTGGTGCTGAGATCTTCTTGAGGATGAAAGGATGGGGGAGGAGAGTCCAAGGTCAAGTTTCTAGCCCACCTTCACTGTCTCTGAGGAGGAGGCATTTGCATTTGGTTGAGGAATAAAATGTGCTTCTCGAAGACACGGTGAAGCTACCTGCATGCTGACTATTACTATTACCACACTTAGTACCTGAGCCAAACAACTCAGCCCAGGCCCAGAGCCAGGAAGTGGGAGCAGGGTTCAGAATGAGCCCGACCTTGACCCCCAGCCCAAGCTCTTCCTGTCACACGTGGAACTCACATCCGCTGGGTCAGCCAAGCTGGACATGTGGGGAAGCACAGGGTCAGCAGCCAGTCAGGCTCAGGCCCAGCCCTGAGAGAAAGGGGACTTTCTCCCCGCTACTCTGGCCATTGGAGGAGTCCGACATGGGGCCCAGAGGAAGGAGGAAGGATGGGTAGTCAGATCTGCTCATCTCTACAGGAGCCCAGGCCTCACCCAGGGGTTTGCAGCTGGAGCTCATAAGAGAACATGCATTCGACTGGAGTTCCCTTTATGTCCATCCTTAGAGAACATCATCGGGAGAAGGAGGAGGTTTAAAAATACCACCTGCCACTTCCCAGTCACTGGTGGTGAATCCACGCAACATGTGCAGTGAGCTGTTTACTGGATGGGGATGTCATACCTCATGGCCTCCCACGTGAGCGCCTTCCCTAAGGACAGCTGAAGTGGAAGTGGGGCTGGGAAAACCAGTTCATAACAACAGTCCCCTCATACTGTCCTCTGTACAAGAAACTCACTGCTATTTCTGGAACTTGGCATCACCCTGACCACTGGCCCCTAAACTTATGCGGTAGTCAGGTTTTTTTTTCCCCCCCCAATAAAAAAAGCATCACTGATCTCCAATAGCTACGTGCCAGGCTGACTCATCGGCCACTGCTGTTTTCCAACAGCCAACAAAGCTACTATAATTACACAAATCACGAAGCACTGTCCCTGAAAGAGCTTATCTCCTATTTCTTGGCGGATATTAAACTCCAAAGTTGACTGAACCTCAGCAAGAGACTCTAGAAACTTTATTTTATGCGCGAGAAGCCCGGGGCCCTGAAAGGCGGAGATTTGTTCATGGTCACACAGCTGCATACAGCACAGCTGTGAGCACGCATATGAGCTCCCAGCGCTTTCTGCTGCAGCTCTCAGTGGCATTATTTTCCTATTGTGTGTCTATTCTTATCAGCCCTGGTTCAGAGGGCTGTATTGCAATGAATGACTCATCAAAGCCAGGGAAACTAGGAAAGAACAGTCACGGTGGCCTTACTTGGCCATTTCATGTTAAATATCGCCTGTGAATGACACTAATGAAATATCACAAAGTCAGAAATGGCAACCCGGTGGGAAGGGAGCAGCTCCAACCCTGAAGAATAATCAGGTCTTCAGATGATAAGGTCATATTAAGTGAAAGCCACTGCCTTTTTAAAAAATACAACTCTTGGTCTGGCTGCTGTGGCTCAATAGTTGAGCATCGATCTATGAACCAGGAGGTCACGGTCTGATTCCCGGTCAGGGCACATGCCCAGGTTGGGGGCCTGATCCCCAGTGTGGGGCATGCAGGAGGCAGCTGATCAGTGTCTCTCTGTCATCACTGATGTCTCTCTCTCTCTCTCTCTCTCTCTCTCTCTCTCTCTCTCTTCCCACTGCCTCTCTGAAATCAATAAAAATATATCTAAATAAATAAAAAATACAACTCTTATCTCATATTTTATATTATTTCAAATTCCTTACTCCATACAGACTTAGGAGAAAGTCCTGATTCTTCTCAATTTACTTTGCTCTAAAGAGCTTGA
This sequence comes from Myotis lucifugus, assembly GCF_000147115.1. Taxonomy (NCBI): domain Eukaryota; kingdom Metazoa; phylum Chordata; class Mammalia; order Chiroptera; family Vespertilionidae; genus Myotis; species Myotis lucifugus. The sequence goes on along the minus strand of NW_005871371.1, from coordinate 188,933 downwards.
CCTCTATCAACTTACCTATTTGATTTTGTTCAAAGGCAAATGCTTTATTTACTAAATGTAAATGAAACCTTTAGTTAAGTATAAATTGAGAAAAACTTTGCTTCCAAGCTAAGGAGTATCATGCTGTTAATAGCTTTGTCTTTAAACGGAGGCAGCTCTATCAGTAGCTAGCTTCCTTCTTGTCCTGTGCTCCAGCGTGAAGACAGTACTGTCTTGTGTCTTGAGATAAACCGAAATGACTATGAAATGTGCATTCTTTTTTTACAAAAGAGACTTTTTATTGATTTTTAGAGAGAGAGAGAGGAATGGAGAGAGAAAAGTAGGGAGGGAGGGGGAGGAGACAGAGAGAGAGAGAGAGAGAGAGAGAGAGAGAGAGAGAGAGAGAAACATCCATGTGAGAGCAAAATACCCAAAATACCGATGGGCTGCCTCATGCATGCCCCCCACCAGGGTACCAAGCCTGCAACCCGGGCATGTGCCCTGACCGGGAATCAAACTTGCAACTTTTCAGTGCATGGGACAATGTCTAACCAACTGAGCCACACTGGCCAGGGCTAGATATGCATGTTTTATCTGAACAATACCTACCCAAGATACTTAGTTTTAAGACAATAAAACAAAATGCTGGTAGACCACAAATCATGCCTGTGTTCTCAACTACTATGCTTTGTTACTTTCAGTTTAATGCAGTGGTTCTCAACCTTCCTAATGCCACGACCCTTTAATACAGTTCCTCATGTTGTGGTGACCCCCAATTTCATTGTTACAAATTGAACATAATTAAGCATAGTGATTAATCACAAAACAATATGTAATTATATATGTGTTTTCCAGTGGTCTTAGGCGACCCCTGTGAAAGGGTCGTTTGATGTCCAAAAGGGTCGCGACCCATAGGTTGAGAACCCCTGGTTTAACGTCAAGGAAGCCATTTTCCTGCTGTGTAGGAAATTGGAAAATGAGGTCATCAAAGATAGATATGAAGTCATGGTAGTGTCTTACATTTGTTGAAAACTACGTACCAGGAACTACTGTTAGCATTTTACATTTAGAAATTAACTCATTTCATTCTCTTGTCAACTCTGTGAGTTAGCCACCACTATTCTTCCCTTTTTAATGGTAAGTTGCAGCTAGTGGAAGGCAGAGTGTTTGTTCAAATAACTTCAGGAAACCTCAGTTCCTTAGCAGTACTTCATGGATTACATTCTGGGAGTTGCTAAAGTAGGTGTATGCGTGAGTGTACATGTGTGATCACATGTGTGTGTGTGTTGAGGAGGGGGATTTTAGTCATCTAAAATTAAGAGTAGGGTAATTTTGTACTTAGGATTAAAATTCAGGTGGGAGAAATATTAGAGGGTGAAGAGGATGAATACAGAAAGTTAACATCCAGTCAGGTCTTTCAATGCTTACAGCGGTTCTCAACCTTGGCTGCACATTACAATCAACTGGGAATCTTTTTAAAATCCTGATTTCTGGGCCTCATCCTCTGGATATTCTGTTTCTTTTTTACTAATGTTGTGGTCTCACCCCATAACAAAGAAACAGAATTTCCGGAGGATGAGGCCCAGAAATCAGGATTTTAAAAAGATTCCCAGGTGATTCTAATGTGCAGCCAAGGTTGAGAACCACTGGCTTAGAACCGTGGTCGGCAAACTGTGGCTCGCGAGCTACATGCGGCTCTTTGGTCCCTTGAGTGTGACTCTTCCTAAGCCTTAGGAGTACCCTAACTAAGTTAATAACAATGTACCTACCTATATAGTTTAAGTTTAAAAAATTTGGCTCTCAAAAGAAATTTCAATCGTTGTACTGTTGATATTTGGCTCTGTTGACTAATGAGTTTGCCAACCACTGGAGAAGATCATGAGACATTTGCCCTGGAAGAGACACAAGTTAAACTCATTTATGGACTGCGTTAACCTTCCAACCTATATTGAATTGAACCAAAGCACCTAGATTTTTTCCTCTTGTAAAACCAGGTAAACACAGAATGTTAAGTACCTGGAAGTCAAAAATGCTCTGTATATCAGATACAGCTTGCAGCTCTGACCTGGATGCCAGGAAAGAATGTAACCATGACCTTTGGATCAGAGCAATAGCAGAACCTATTTAGAAAGAGCAAGCGATTCATTCTATGCTACTGGCCTACATTTGGGAAACCTGTTTCCTCCTTTCTACTTGTGAAATACTCTAGCCACAAATTTTTAAAATATCAACTCCACCTAAATTTTAGCAGAAAAATCCTGCTTTAATTTTTATTTATTTTTTTTGTTAATCCTCATCAGAAGCTCCCTTCCTCTCTGTAAAAAATCAATAAAATATATTTAAAAAAAAATATTTTATTGATTTCAAAGAGGAAGGGAGATGGAGAGAGACAGAAACATCAATGATGAGAACCACTGGCTGGCTGCCTCCTGCACGCCCCCGCCCCCACCCCTGGGATCAAGCCTACAACCTGGGCATGTGTCCTGATGGGGGAATCAGGTTCATAGGTCAATGCTCAACCACTGAGCCACACCCACTGGGTTCCTTTGATTTTTTTAGAGAGAGTTGAAGGGAGGAAAGGAGGGAGACAGAGAAACATCAATGTGAGAGAGACACATCAATTGGTTGTCTCCTGAATGTGCCCTGAGTGGCACCAGAGATGGAACCTGCAACCCAGGTACGTGTCCTTGACTGGGAATGGAACCAGCAACCCTTTGGTGGGAAGGCGAACACTCTAACCACTGAGCACACCAGCCAGGGCAGAACGTCCTGCCTTTAATTGCAATTATTAAGGTTAATAAGTTATTTGCCTTTTCATCTGCTCAAAACATTGACTGCAAGGACACTCGTCTGACAATGACACAAAGAACAGGGTTCTATCCTATCTAATAATAGACAAACATGGTAATTGACCGTACCTTTGCTACGCCTCCCATTGGCTAATCAGCAAGATATGCAAATTAACCGCCAACAAGATGGCGGTTAATTTGCATACGTAAGCGCGAAGTGAAGACTGAAGGTGGCTCCGGCTGGAGCAGTGAAGGCTTGAAGGCGGCTCCAGCCGGAGCTAAGGCCTGGGTCCCCGGTGCCAGAGGAAAACCAGTGCTGGCAGCCAAGGGAAGGGAAAGCCTATTGCACGAATCTTTTCGTGCATCAGGCCTCTAGTTACTAAATAGAGACAAGTGAATACTCTCAAGTATTATCAGTAGTGACCCCTGTTACAAAGGCCACTGGTCCAGAGAACTCACAGCGGAATGTTTTTCAAAAGAATTTACAAAAGACAGTCCATTGACAAATGCCAGTCACAGCTGACATTTTCCCAAGGATTCCATATGTCATGTACTGTGCTAAACATCTGATGGGTGTCAAGTCCTTCATCACCAACACCCTCCCCTCCCCACCATGAGGTACGTACAGGGCAGAGTGCAGAAGGCACAAACAAGGACAACAGTCATACAGACCTGGTCCAAAGTTGGTCTCGGCAAATAATTAGCTCACTGCCCTCGTTACTGTCTCCCTCCAAAATGGGGATGGTAAGTCACTTCTATTCTTAAGAGTTGTAAGAAGTAACTGCTCTGGCATAAGAAGTATTTAACAGTGCCTGGCACATAGTAAGTGCTCGATATAATTTATTAAATAATAATAAATCAAATACAAAGCTATCCACCTGTTCTGTGGGGCCCAGGGGACTTTACCCAAGAATGCTAGTTTAAAGAGAATCTCCCCCTCCCCTTTCCATCAGCAGCCCTCTGCCTGCCTCAAGGACACATGGCTGCCTCAGGCCCACAGAGCCGCCTTGTGGCTTGGCATGACAATTCCCAGAACAGGGACCCTGAGCAGGCTATCCACTCCTGAGTCCTCTTCTCAATGTTATTGCAACACTCAAGCCACACATATGACGGTGATGTGCACCCAGGAGAGCACTCACACAGTTATGAACACGCCGCTGCTAGATTCCCACCCGGACCTGCCCGCAGATGCGTCTCTGACCCCAGGGCTCCTGGATTCCGGAGCTCTGGTCCCAGATCCACAGAAAAAGACCAAGCTTGGTTGTGTTGTTGTTGTTATATTGTTTTGTTTTTTAAAGAGAATAAAGACCTGAACAGTTTAGGCTAAAAAGTTTACACGGTTAGTACTTCGAAGCAGGCAGCGACTGCACTAGGTAAGAAAGAGGAAGTGTTTTATAAAGGCCATCGCTTGAGATAAGATAATGCTGATTCAGGAACAACTGAGAAGCAGACAGCAAAAGGCTGTAGGGAGAGGGGTGGTAAATGAATCATTTATGGAAGACCAAATACAGCTATCAATTATTAAAACCCTCTTCTAGGTAACCTCTTAGGCAATGCTTCCTGGGATTCTCTGAGGTGGTTACTGACCCCCCAGATAAGCTGGAACATAAGGACAAATGAATTCCTAGCTCCAATGGAGCAAGTAACCACTCCTTCTTGGTTGTACTGGAAAACCAAGGCTCTGACTAGGAAACTCAGCCTCAGAAAAAGTAGCCAGACTTCCATCAAGAATAACGGCTTCTCCCAGACCGCCTCGGCCACCCCTGGTAGGAGGGGAAACAGGCCCTCCCAGCCCCTTCAGTTAACAGTCACCTGGGTGTGACCAGGGAGGAGAAAGGACGGTATGGAATGGAATTTCCTAGTGTTTGGCTTTCACATTTTGGAAGGTGACTAAGTGCCAACACATGGAGGAGAGAGCATGGTTGAGAAGGCAAGATAAACACGGGCCAGGGAAAGACCACATACCTGCAGACCATCACGCACCCTCCGGTTCCCAGCCCCGTTTATGGCGGGATGTGACCAATCAGGGAGTTACAAACTGGGGTCTTGGGATTCACGTTCAGGCTGCTATTTTTACATGTTTGCCCACAAAGTATTTTTGTTCTTGATGTTTTAATATATTTTATTGATTTCAGAGAGAGGACGGGAGAGGGAGAGAAAGATAGAAACATCAATGATGAGAGAGAAGCCTCCTGCAAGCCTCCTGCAAGCCTCCTACTGGGGATCGAACCCCAAACCTGGACATGTGCCCTGACCTGGAATTGAACCGTGACTTCCTGGTTCATGGGTCGATGCTCAATCACTGAGCCACACCAGCCAGTTTTTTTAAAGGTGCATTAATTGTCAACATTTAAAAATATTTTAAAATTGAGATATTTGCATTTTAAAAATCTTAAAATTTCCCATGTATCTTGAAAACTAATGCATCAGGCTAAACACCTGTCAAGCTCTTGTGTGACAACATTCAGTTGGATGTGAGGGGAGGCAGTCCCAAGAGATAGGACATGTCTTCACTAGCTCAACCCAGACCTCACTCTGTCCACCTCTGCACCAACCTGGTCCCAAAAGCATTTGACTCTGCAACCCTGAAATCAGATCTCTGTGACTTCATAAATAAACCAAGACAACAATTAGATGGATAGAATATATTCGCCATATTGATTGAAATAATTACTTTAAATATTTATTGTGTAACCAAATAGGGATAAACCAAGACTAGGACATGCTTTCTGCTTTCAAGGAGCCCACAGTCATCGGTAATAGGGAGACCTTCTTACAAATAACCACAATTTGCTCAGGTTGATGCCATTCTCGAGGTTCATGTCACAGGGGATCTGAGAAAGTAGAGGGGGAGACAAGTCTGCAAAGGTAGAGTCCGGGAAAGTGTCACAGATGAGGTGGCATGGGGCTCAGTCGCATGGAATGAGGAAGGAAATTGATAGTTCGAGAAAAGACAAGGAAAGGCACTCCAAGCAGAGGAGCAGCTGATAAAAATAGGGCGACGTGGACTTTACAAAGAGGGGCTGGATGTGACCTAAGTGTAGGCATGGTCAGGGACCTACCTCAGAACCCGATCAGAAAATCCTGTGGGAACTTTATCCTGTTGAGCTCATGACCAACAGGAAGAATCTAAGAATGCTTAAACACAGGACTGGTAGGATCAAAATTACTTAGGAAAATAAGAGCAGTGGCCTAACGGAGGATGGAGTGTAGAGGATAAATGACAAACGCAAAGAGATCAGTTAGGGTCTCTAATAATAGTTCTGGTGACCAAGAGGCTGTAGACCAGCGGTTCTCAACCTGTGGGTCACGACCCTTTGGAGGTCGAACGACCCTTTCACAGGGGTTGCCTAAGACCATCGGAAAACTCATATATAATTACATATTGTTTTGTGGTTAATCACTATGCTTTAATTATGTTCAATTTGTAACAATGAAATTGGGGGTCACCACAACATGAGGAACTGTATTAAAGGGTTGCGGCATTAGGAAGGCTGAGAACCACTGCTGTAGATCAATCAATGGCTCTGTGTGGAGGGGCAGAGGGGGTTTGAGAGGAGGTGAATGAATGGAGAAGCCCCGGCAGAGCCTACTGGATGTGGGTGGTGGAGGAGAGAGGAGCCAAGAGGATGACTCTCAGGTTTCTACCGGCAGAAGGAGCCAAAGAGGAACACCGATCATAAAGAGAGATGAGAAAACGAAACAAGTCTTAAAGGTGGTGAGGAGTTCTGTGGGATAAGGCAAAGGCAGTGGCAGACAACTTCAACTTGGCCAGGTGGGCAAACTATGGCTCGTGGACCAAATCCAAGCCACTGCTGTTTTGTATGGCCCCCAAGCTAAGAATGGTTCTTTCGTTTTTGAGTTGTTGGGGGAGGGGAGGAATCAGAAGAACATTTCATGACATGTAAAAAGTGTATGAAAGTCACATTTCAGTGTCCATAAAGTTTTATTGGGACACAACCACATCCATTCATTCACATATGGTCTATGGTGGCTTTCCAGCTACAATGGCAGAGTTAGAAGTTTTGAGAGGTTGTCTTGCGCCCCCAGAGCCTGCACTACGTACTATCTATACCTTTACAGAAAATGTGTGCTGACCCCTCAACTTAACTATTAGTCTGCACTCTCTGAAACTGTCTTTTTAAGTCAAAGGCTGAAAATTTCATACGATTATACATAATGTGTAAGTGAAGCAAAGGAGGGAGATGTAGGCTTGGATTGAATTTAATGTGCATCTTGGCGTTATTAGTAACATCAGCTTTGGATACACTTTGCTGCTAGCATTTGATGGCCATCGTCAGCATCTATCCACCTCACCAATATAATTAAATAACTGAAGATTAAAATGATCAAAAGAAGATACGGTGTTGCCCCACAGATCGCTCCACACAGATATCTTCGTACTGGCTGCTTAGAAATGAAGTTTTAACACAGTAAAGATAAAAACGAAAAAGCTGCCTTTGGGCATTTCCTTTCAGTTATTCTATGGGTCCTCTTGTAAAAACCATTAATATCACCAAAGTCCAACTTCCGTATTTAAATAAGGAAGTCTGTGCTTGGCCAGAGGCTGGAGAAAATTCCCACATGAGGCCACAGGGCTACTCTGTTGGGGCCAAGTGAGATCAAAATAAGGGCCTTCCCCCAGAAGATTTTAAGTTTGGTAGTTTTACCTTAAATAAAACACAAAAATAACTTTTGCAGATTTAGAATAATATTACCTGCATATATATATGGGACACCCCAATTGTTAACTTCTGTTGGCAATTAAGGGCGGGGGGGGGGAGGGGAGAGCAATGTGCTTGAAGCTAGTACATTTCTAAAGATAAGGTTTCCTTTCTTTATTCACCAGATGTATCCGTACCATTCGAAATGTGAGAGAAATGATTTTTTTACAACCAAGTGAAAGCCAATTTCAAGAGTGTAATTTAAAAGTGTGAACTTTAAAATGCCTGGAACTGATAAAATAAAACCAAAAGATAAAAGTGCTCTAATCTCAAAAGATATAAAATAAACTCATTTTTAATTAGCAGATTCTTCAAAAACCCCATTTAATCAGAGCCTTTCCCTTGCGTTTGTAATTAGTTGCACAACAGCCCATAAATAGAACATAGGTATTGCAAGAAGGACTTGTGACATGTCACATGGTTTCAGCACTCGAACACGCTTTTTCTGAGGCAAACACGGCATTACTGCAAGGGTATGCTAAGAGCAAAAATTAATTTCCCCCTCATTACTTCAGTCTTTTTTTGTTTTTAAACACAGACTTTGACAGTCTGCTTTGGAAAATCTTCACCCCCCTGAACACTAACTTGTAGAGAAAGTCTGTTTATTTCCAGATGAAAGCCTGAACAATATAAACAGTAGCCCTTTGAAAAGCTGGTTGCTATTTGATCTAACATTATTTTACTTTTGTGCCCGACCCAGGTCAAATCTCAGTGAACACTTCAAGCCTCCCCAATGTACAAGGGAAAGAACATGCTAGTTTAAACTGAGGCCTCATAAAGGCCAATCTGGGTTCCATTTTAGGCAAATTGGTGTCTCCACCCTCAAAAAGCTAGAAAGTACAATGAGACAAATGCTTGACAAGAATGTAAACTATTTCTAACTGGATTCCCAATATTATCTAATCTAATAATAGACAAACATGGTAATTGACCATACCTCTGCTACGCTTCCCATTGGCAAATCAGGGCAACATGCAAATTAACCCAACCAAATGGCGGCCGGCAGCCACACAGCTGAAGCAAGCAGGAGGCTTGCTTGCTCCAGTGATGGAGGAAGCCAAGGTTCCTCCCTGCTGCGGCCGGGCTCTGAGCTCCACTCTAAGCAACAAAGTTGCAATTATAGAAGTTAAACAAACCCCAGATACCTGCTTTCAGCAGTCCCTGGCCTCAGAGCTGGAGCAGCAACAAAGTTTCAATTATGGAAGGTAAATAAATCCCAGGAAAAAAAAAAAGAAAAAAAGGAGAGGCTGGGAGCTTCTGTCACCAGCTTGGCCAGCCTGAAAACAGCCCTCAGCCCCTCATCCAGACTGGCCAGGCACCCCAGTGGGGACCCCCACCCTAAAGGGGGTGTGGCCAGCCTGAAAACAGCCATCAGCCCCTCATCCAGGCTGGCCAGGCACCCCAGTGGGGACCCCCACCCTGAAGGGGGTGTGACCAGCTGCAAACAGCCATTAGCCCCTCACCCAGGCTGGCCAGGCACCCCAGCAGGACCCCCACCCTGATCCGGGACACCCTTCAGGGCAAACCAGCCGGCCCCCACCCGTGCACCAGGCCTCTATCCTATATAGTAAAAGGGTAATATGCAAACTGACCCTAACAGCAGAAAGACTGGGAATGAATGGTCACTATGACACACACTGACCACCAGTGGGTAGACGCTCAATGCAGGAGCTGCCCTCTGGTGGTCAGTGCGCTCTCACAGCGGGGAGCTCTGCTCAGCCACAAGTCAGTCTGACAGTACAGCGGTGGTGGTGGGAGCCTCTCCTGCCTCCTCAGCAGCACTAAGGATGTCAGACTGCAGCTTAGGCCTGCTCCCCGCTGGCAAGTGGACATCCCCCGAAGGCTCCTGGGCTGCCAGAGGGATGTCTGATTGCCAGCTTAGGCCCAATCCCCTGGGGAGCAGGCCTAAGCCAGCAGGTGGTCATCCCCCGAGGGGTCCCAGACTGCGAGAGGGCACAGCCCAGGCTGAGGGCCCCCCCCCCCCCCCGAGTGCACAAATTTTTGTGCACCGGGCCTCTAGTCCTTAAATAAAAGGACAAAGGGGGCTCCCAATATATCTCAATTAGTTAAAGATGGATATGTTCCATGATGCTATCTGTTGATTTTGGTTATGCTTTATGCACTCTCAAGTCACACAGCAGGGAGTGGGCACTCAATAAATGCTAGCTGAATGAACAAATGAACTCATGTCCTCCATCTTGTCCCATAGGGGACACGAGGATAATGACTGAGTTCTAAGCCTGCCTATTTGTTTTTTAAAACATAAAATACTTTTATTGGGGTGTCCCATCAATTGGCTCCAAGGAAAGTAAGTCAGTGTTCCAAAGAAAGAAGTATATTTAACAGTAAGCACTAATGAACGTGGGAGCAGGACATTCAAAGTGAGCCCCAAACACAGGCAGCAGAGCAGCGGCTGATGAAGTCAGAGACTAGCGCATCTCTAGGTGAATCTTCACCTGAGCACCACCTTCCGCCTTCTAATAAGCTCACTCAACAGCGCTCCGCTAACACTGACAACCCAGCAAAATGGGCGTGACGGGCCAGGGTGATGCGCTCTCAACCCGGAAGCACTGCTGTGCACGAGGGCAATTCCGAGGCCACAGGGGGATCCAGAGGTAGCAGACAGGCGATTCTGACACCATCGGGCTAAGCTGCACAGCAAAGCAATGACTTACTTCAGAAAGTGGGACTTCTCTTTACTGGAAATGTCCAAAAGCGGCTTTGTCACCTTCACGAGTACTCAGAGGCTCTCTGCATCGAACGAGAAGGTTCTAAGGCTTCTTTTCCAGCTGCGGAGTCTATAACTGTCCCCACCTCCAGGTAATGCAATAAACTCAACTTCTTTCAGAGCTAAGATTAATTTACACGGAAAGTGGCTTTAGAGCGGTGCTTGTCTTGCTCAGATAATTCTCTGACACCTGGTAAATCATATTTGACATACAGCAAATTGAAATGGAAATATGATTAACTGAAACTCCCTGTCCCAACCAGCCCTTCATGTGGGGGCTGCGAGTGAGCCTCAAACGCCGCTGTTCCCTGGGGCTCCCCATCTGGCTTGTTTTCTTCCTACCCCACTCGCCCTGGGAGCTCTGTATTCCCAAGGCTGCGTTTAAGACCTCAGCACTAAGCCCTTCCACAGTCAGATCTCCAGCACAGGTCTCTGGGGTGTCTGGCCTGCCTTTCTGATTGCCTTCAGAATGTCTGCGTTTGCGTACTGCACAAATTCAAGCCGCCCAAACGCGTACTCTTGCTCCCTGCCTCCTGCTCGCTACCTCTGTCTCCAACACGGTCCTCCTTCCGGTGTTCCTGCCTTAGTGGACCAAGCATTCCAAGGAACAACCCTGTCCTCCTAGCAGCCTCTCACTCTCACCCACATCCAGTCTCCCAGGCAGCAGGTTCCACTTCACAACTATGGCTAAAATCCCCCATTTCCTGAGCCTTATTCAGGCCTTCATCACCTCCTCCAAGCACCACTGCATAAACCTCCTGCCTAGCTGCCCACCCCGCAGAAAGCCTGTACAGTGTGGCCAGACTGACCTTTCCCAACCACGAATATGGCCATGTCTCTCCCACACTCAAATTCCTTCCAACAGACTCCTGTGGTTTCAGAATAAAATGAAAACTCCTTAGCTTGCCACACAAGGGTCTTCGTGATCTGGCCCCTCTCCACATCCTCAGCCTCCCCATCCACTCTCCTCACACTCTCTATTCTCAGCATAAAACACAGCCTGCGGTGTATGGAAAGCAGTGTCTCTACCCACCACAGTTCTTGCACACGGGCCTTTCTCTCTACGGGGAACAACCTAACTTCCTCTTGCCTGACAAGTGCCCCCGGTCCTTGAATGCTCAGTGGAAGCACCACATTGCCTTCAGATGGCTTCGGTGAGGTTTTTAAACGTTGCAGAGTAACCTTAGGTAGGTAGTGGTTACACCGAGGAAGACGACCAGAGACATGGACTGGTTCCCTAGCTCTACCACTTACTAGTTATATGACTTGGATACGTTAATTTCTAAAACCCAGCTCCTTTAGCTATAAAATTGGACGACTATGTAGATTAAGAGAACAAGTGAATGTGAACTGTTTAGCGAAGACCTTGCAGAGACATACACGTTTTATCTATTCAGACTTTCTTGTAGGCATTGTCTTTCCCTCCATCCCACTCAAACAGTTGTTCCCTGGCCGTAGCTGATTGGGCTAGAGATGGTCACCTGACCCTAGCTGAGCCAATTAGGGCTGTTCTATGGAAAATGAAAGAAAGGAAAAGGTAGAGGGAGAGACAGAGACAAAACAGAAATGAAGCAGATTATGTAAGAAAAGAGTACAGATTAGAAATCAAGAGAATCTCAGTGGAGTCTGAGTCCCTACCCTAGTTCCAACTGTTCCCAAGACCTATTTATCCTTGAAATGTCTGGGCAAACCCAATACCATATAACAAACTCCCCTTGGGTGGCTATCCATTGCTGGTTGAGTCTAACAACACCTAACTCTCATGCACGCTCATTTGCATTGTTATTACAGTAATAAGTACCTGAAGACAGAGGCAGAATCTTATTTGATTTTGTGTTCTCAGAGACTAGTGTAGTGCCTGACATACAGCAGGCAGTCAAATATTTACTGAAGAAAGGCTGACCTCAGGGGAGAAATAGTAATTTGGGGTTAAAATTCTATCACAGGCTCAAGAATCTCTCGATACATGTCCTAAGCAGTAAAAGAGACTTTTTTTTTAAGGTAGCAAAATTTTCATAGTTATGACCAGAAAGAGGCCCTAAGATATACTTCTGAGCGATGCTTGTCAGGCATATTTAGTCCCTTGAATATCTTTGACTTGTTATCAATTGAGCTAATCAATGTTTGTTGGGAGGATTTTTTAAAGCTATATGTATATGAATACATGTTAAACTACTGTAGAGAACTATTCCTGAAGCTCACTGTCAGGAGACAGTGGAATATGCAGTTATTAGAAATTTAGCAACTGAGGAGAACTAATCACTACTCCCAACCATGACCCGGGGTTACAGAGGGACCTTCCTAAGTCTCAGAAATTGTGGGAAATTCCAGAGCTGTTTACCTTCCTTACTGCGTTTCAATCGAGAGAATAAAATGGATCCCATTGTTCCAGAATCCTGGCTGTAGTCAGAAATAGGCTCTAAATGGCTGAGAATGAATTTTAATAGCGGAACCAGGACCATGACAGAGGAAATGAGGAGGAAGAATTTTTCTTCATAAGAAGGGCCATGAGCCCAATTTTCATTTCGTTACATTTCTAAATGGCATGCATTTTTGTCTGCTGATTGCAACATAACCTTTCTGCATTGACACAAAGTAGGAATGAATCAGTAAATAATAAAAAGAGTGCAAAATTCTTACATCCTACCTTTCCAAAAGACTTTCTAACTTACTAATGCATTTCTAAAGGGCTACAGCCCAAGAAGTTTGTGAATAAGATGACTGATTAACTTGATGTATATTTTGACCAAAACATTAGATCCACTTACAGGCTTAACTGGAAGTTTTACTGAACCATAAACCAATGACACACAACACTGAATAACTAATGATGCAATTCATGACACTGTTTCTATGGAAAAGTACATTCATTTAGAATTCCAGCCTCTGTTGTTTGCAATGGTTTTCAACCTTTGTGTGCCTACGAGTCACCTAGAGAACTTGTTAGAACATGGATTTCTGGGTCCCACTCCCAGAGATTCTGACTTGGTCGATTTAAGGTAGGGCGTGAAAAAAACTCTCAAGTGGTGGTGACCCATTTGGCTTTCTAGTGACACTGAGCCTCGATGAAACACCGTCCCGTTGATCAGGCCAGGGGCTGAACTTCCCTTCCGTGAGGGAACGGGGCACCCTGAGCTAAATCACAGTATGTGGTATCAGTTTACACCCTGGGTGCTGGTTCATATTGCTACAGTTGGAAGCTCAGAGGCTTCAGAGATGGAAAGGGGTTTCCCAGAGAAGCATGGAGTTATTGTGGCAGAAATGTAACTAGGGCCGTGGGGACCCAGTGGGTGAGTTGAAAATAAGAGCCTGGGCAGGGCTCTGTGGAGTGACTAGCTGCAGGGGGAGTGAGTCTGAGCAGTGGTGATTCAGAGTCTACCACACCTGGGACTCCTGTTAGGAAATGGTTGACAGCAAAATAGAAATGGTAAGAGGAGGTGGAGAAGGGAAAGGCTATCCGATGGTGGAAGTGGCTGCAATACAAAGGGATGAAGGGCAGTCTAGTTACTTAGCATATCGAACCTGGAAGTAAATCTTCTGGGGTAATTATTCTCATATCAAAGATAATTACACATCATCCATAGTCCAAATTATCTTCATATCAAAGATAAGTACACATCATCTATTATTAACTACAAGATATGTTTTACTGTTCAGAAAAATTACTAATATAACACTTGTCAGTACTTTATAATTGTGCATCATCTCATTTGAGCTGCCCAACAGTAAGGTAGATAGGAAAGGTATTATTTGTCTCATTAAAAAAAATGGAATGCAGAAAGTTGACTCACCTGGGTTCAGACAGCTACTGAGCCATAAAGCCAGGGTCAGATTCCCTCTAATTCCCAAGTCTGTCTCCACAATGTCCCTACACTGCAGAGAAAAGAAGCTGCAAGTTCTCAAGTGCAGAAGGAAAACCTGAGGTCTGCTGGTCTCACACAAGCCAAGGCGGTGAGGAGCTAAGGAGGGAAGGCGTCAGGTGCTAAGAAAAGGTCAGGTGTCTTCTAGGTCTGGCAGTTCAGAGGCTGTTGGTAAGGACGATGGAAAATCCAAAGCACTAACATACTCTCACCTCCCAGAGAAAGAAAAGTTGTGAGGTGATAAAATGCACAAAGTCTGAGGTTGAATATACTAGTTTCCAAGGAAGTATTTCACTTGTCTCTCTGTTTGTATGAATAAGCAAAGAAAAAACTTAGCATCACACATCCATACCTCTCTATAAACAGACCTTAGCTCTGATGCACAGGTGACACACTGACCTGACATCAAATCTGCAAACTTTTGATGTACGGGATGATGTTCCAACCAACTGAGCCACCCACCCCGGGGGGCAAAGTATGTGTATCTTTTTTTTAAAAAATTATTTTGACTTCTGCAAATTAAATAAAAAATGAAAACATCATAAAGTTGAAAACAAACTCAAACCGTATATTAAATTGGTAATAAAATCATACAGGTTATTTATTGCCAGTGACCTTTGAACAGTTACCTTGGGAAATAAAAACTGCAAAAAAATTTTTAAAAAATGTTCTCAGCAGTTTTTCTGTTAGCAGAAATATTGGCACTGAAAATTTGAAACTATGTTATATGTTGTTAGGATACAGGAAACACCAATGCTATTTATTAAGACCCAAGATCTGTAATGTAAGGCAATAAATATAAATTAACCCTAACCCATGGCATTACAGGCTTCAGGTGTAAACTTTACTTTCATCTAACAGGTAGAATAACGTGCCTCCTAAGTAATTTTGAATCTATCAGAAATAGGTAAATATTTATCTTTCTTCTGGAAGGTGGATGATGCAAAAGCAGTATTAAACACTTAAAGTGATTATTTAAAGTACTTGTGTTTAGAGAAGGAAGGGGGAGGACAGACCAAAATTTATCATGGTCAAGAGACGATTCCTACGACCATGACCCTCATTCATAGCATAGGCTCCGCATATGCTTCAGAGATCAGGCATCTGCTGAGTGAATGTAGCTTCCTCTGAACCATCACTATCCAGGGTAGAAGGAAGGTCAACAAAAGCTACTGTGGTAGGATGTTCCTGAAAAATATCCCCGCATGATAAAAACTAAACTGATTCAAGTCAGTAGTAGAATAAGTAGGCTAAAATAGGGGGACCAGCTGTCCTGGATTAGCACTCAAAGTCCTGTCTCCTCAATTCCTAGAAACCAGGATTGCAGTCTACTTGCTCGTAACGTAAAACATTGACCCAAGACCACTATACAGGTTACTGTGCACCTGGTTATTTCATCACAATAATTGATTTCACCTTCCAGACTATGCTAAAGTACTAAATTGCCTATGAATTCTGTTGTCTTTTCTTTTCAAAGAAATTTTTTTTATTGATTTCAGAGAGGAAGGGAGAGAGAGATAGAAACATCAATGATGAGAATCATTGATTCATTGATCGGCTGCCTCCTGCATGCCCCACACTGGAGATCAAGCCCGCAATCTGGGCATATTCACTGACTGGGAATTGAACCATAACCTCCTTGTTCCTAGGTCAACACTCAACCATTGAGCCACCCCAGTGGGGCCTGTTGTTTTTTCTTGAGGTGGCCATACATAATCTAACATGTCAATGTAATAAGTAGAGGAATTTACCCACTGGGTTCAAAGATATAAAAAAAGTCTTCTAAAATCAAATAACCCCTACTGCCTCCCTGTCCTGCTTAGCAGCCGACTCGTCCCGGGCCCGCAGTGCACATGTGTGGAATGTCTGAGGGACAGTGAACTGGCCCCCTGTTTAAAAAGTTTGAGGACCATTCTAACATGTCGATGTAATCAGTAGAGCAATTTACCCACTGGGTTCAAAGATGTGAAAAAAGTCTTCTAAAATCAAATAACACCTACTTGCCTCCAACTTCAGAGAAGATACAAGCTTAATATGTGTGCGGGCATGTGAACTCACATGCATGGGGTGGTGGAGTGGTGGGGTGGGGGTAGAGAAAGAAGGGGAAGAAGTGTCTTATTTACCACAGCATCCCTAGCACTTAGTAAAAAGAATGACAAAAAGACAGCATCCAATATTTAACAAATAAAGGAATTAAAAGATGCTACTACTTTAATAGTTGTGTAATATATATTACACAACTCCTTTCAATGGTCTGAAGGAATTTTGTGTCAGATGCATAACGTCCTTCCTTCTCCTGGTTTGGTTAAGAGCAAAGGGAAGATGAGTGGTGGCCGGTGTTCAATGACAGCAAAGACAACCGGTTTCACAGTTGTTACCCAAATACTCCTAGTTGTGTGTTTTTTTAATTATATCACCCTACCTATTCCAAAAAAGACTATAAATCATCCCAAAGAGAGAAAATCAGGTCATAAAAGAGCTTAATAAGGCTCTTTATAAAGTGGCTCCAAATTGAAAACTCTTGGGAAGCCTTTGATGCCTCAAGAACACAGATCCAGCCATTTGTGGTCTGAATTCAATGCTCATTGCATGTTGAGCCTCTTTTTCTTTTTTCTATGTCCTTCATGCTGAAGTTCAAACTCATTTTATTATGTTGCTGCCATGGAAGGTCTTCCTCAATTTCTCTTCTCCAAATTAGACCACCTTTGCTTGCTCCTGGTACCTTCCTCCTCGCCCCTCTGAATCTACACAAAACATACATGGTGCATCCTGCATCCTACTGTTCTTACGGGAGTGCATCTCAGACCCTCAGGCGGCTTTCACCAGGGCCGGCCTTCACCCAGCACGGTGCTTTGCGTAAGTAAAGCGTCTACAACCCATCCATTTGTCATGAGCCTTCAAGCTCCTTTCCTGGCTCTCATTCAACCTATCTTTAGATCCCCAGGACCATTACCCTCATATAAAAAAAAAATCAATCTTTTAAATTAATTATTAAAATAAAAAAGTACAACAAACAGCAAATTCCTCAGTCCCCACATTTTAGAAAAGTGTTTACTCTTCCAAAGTTAGGGCATATAGTTCGAAAGCACAGATAGAAGTAGTTCTGTGATTTTCCGCCCTCGCCAAGTATGAAGCACAACGTATCCTAATGGACAGATGTAACTATTTTGACCAATAGTCTTTGTAGAATCTTTTATACAGCATTCACCAGGCACTGTTTTTAATCCCACACCATATGCATCACATCAAATGTTTTATGGTAAGAAAGATGATGCTAAAGAGCGAAGAGAAATAAACTGTGACACCATTATAAACATTATTATTTATCACAAAAGTAGTGATGTGTGAAATGAAGTGCCATTTATTGTGTATGCATGAGAGGTAACGATTAGATTATCTAAAGCAGGGTTTCTCCATCTTTTCACTACTGTTTTCCTTAAAAACATTACATTTCAGTTATTCCCAACAAGAGCAATTAAATAGTAAGGAAAAAGATTTTTCAGGGAGAGTTGCTCTTTGGAGGACCCCAGACCACTGTAATGCATCATCTAAAACCTTTTGCCCCCAAGAACCAATTTTTGCCCTCGTAGCAGTCTTATCAGCCCATTGAGAATGCATGATATAAAAGATACACCGGTGTGTTTAATACTACTCAAAAGCTCAGTTTTGGCAACAGGAACAACACTTAATAATCAAATATACTTAACATGCACCATATATTTAAAAAAAAGTGAGTCCCTGAGCATCTCAAGACTCACCCTTTCTTCAAGGCCAACTTAAAACCACTTCACAAAGCACTGTCCCACTTCCTCTCTCGCTGGTACTTCCCACTGATTTTCTGACTCAGAGGCACCACAGACCACCGTGTGTTGTAATTACATATTCAGGTTATCATTCTACCCCAGTAGACT
The DNA here is from genome assembly GCF_000147115.1 of Myotis lucifugus. Classification (NCBI taxonomy): domain Eukaryota; kingdom Metazoa; phylum Chordata; class Mammalia; order Chiroptera; family Vespertilionidae; genus Myotis; species Myotis lucifugus. Next base: position 170,942 of record NW_005871371.1, on the reverse strand, counting down.
GACCAGAGCCCAAAGAGCAGGAACTCAGTCCTGGTCATCTCTGTGCTGCCCACGGAATGAGGCCCAGAGGCTGGTAAACAGGTGCGAACAAATACAGAGAGAAGCAGGCCCTTTCCCTGGAGTCTCTTGCACAACTGGCCAACTTGGGCTCGTTCATCACGTGTCACTGTGAAGTGGAAAAGCTATGTTTGTCTTTCATAACTGACTACACAACATCCCTCGAAAAGGTTTGTTTTTCAGCAACCATCTATAGATGCAACATTTCTCTGCCCGCTGTCCCGCTCCCTTGGGCCACTCCTCCAGTTTCCAGCCAGGTTTGCTCACAGTTTAAAACGAACTCTTCTAGCCCGGGCTGGTGTGGCTCAGTGGATAGAGGATTGGCCTGTGGACTGAAGGGTCCCTGGTTCGATTCCAGTCAAGGGCACGCTCGTGAGGGAGGCAACCAATCGATGTGTCTCTCTCACATAGATGTTTTTCTCTCTCTCTTCCCCTTCCTTCCACTCTCTCTAAAAGTCAATAAAAAAAATAGCCTCAGGTGAGGCTTAAAAATAAATAAATAGATACATAAATAAATACATAAATACATAAATCAATGAATGAATGAATGAATGAATAAATAAATAAATAAATAAAACGAACTCTTCTAGTCTCAGCTTGCTCTGGGTCTACTACCCAATTGAAAGGAAAAGTGAAATGCTGTTCATCTAAGTCTCACGGCCTTAAACAAATAAGGAAATAAGAGTGGATAATACTACAGGCTTCAATGCTTGTCGGCAGTTTTATGGCCCAGCAGTAACACCTTTATAATTTCACTGCTTCGCTAAAACAGAGGAGCTTTAACTTTAAATACCAGCGGACCCCTTCCCCCCTCCTCTCCAGATAGGGATGATGAGCAGCAAGAGGGCGCAAAGTATTTTTTTTTCATTAATAGGATTTCCAAGAGGATATCATCTAAAAGCCAGTTTAAGGATTTCATGTCTTCCTTACCTCTAATCTTCACACATAAAGAGGTGTCATGAATTTCTCATTATTTGCCTCAAATTATACATAAATACAGACTGGTTGAAACTGTATGAAGTCAAAAGCTAAGCTGGTAATTACTGTGGGGGAAATATATCCCGGGAAGCGATGCTGGAGGGGCCTTTTAAGGAAGTGACTCAATTAGGAAACAAGCCTCCAGAAAGCATGTGATCTTCAATCCCAGTTCCTCATTAACATTCAACCAGAAAACATGCGCTGGGGGTGGAGGGGGGTGCGGGCGGAGATAGGGTACAAACAGCAAGGTCCGATCTCCAAATATGTGCTGGTCACAATTCACAACTAGTTCTGGAATCAGTCATTTGTTCACATTTCTGTCCCTCTCGCTGCTCCACAGGTTCAACCTCGACACCAAAGCTTCTATTTTCAAAATGAACCCTGTGGTGACTCGCATTTTAAACAGCACGATGCATTATCTTTAATAACAGCGCTGGCCCCATTTTGGAGGAAGTTAATTGTCTCAGCAAATGACAGAAAAAGATCCTTTCACATCTGCAGCGAGGAATCTGAGCTCTGAATAGCTTGCTCATTCACATCAGCTGAGCAAGTAGTGGCCTCATTCCTCTCCCAAATTCATACTGCTCATTGTCTCATGGAACAATCGCAGATGAAAAAAGCCAACACTGTCAACAATAAAAAAAATTTTTTTTTAAAAAGCCTTGGACACTCTGCATTCAGAACTATAAAGCCGGGAAGCAGGTCACCTGAACGAAGAGAAACAAAGCTATCACGACACCCAAGCTCGGCACCGGGCTCCTCAATGCCCAAGACACAAAGCCCCACCTCGGGGCTCTGGCTGAGGTTTCCTCATAGGGTTCATGTTCGCTTATTGGATGACAGTCCAAAATTTAACAAAGAATAACGGCTGTGCTAACAGAGGTCTTCATAAGCACAAGTGGCTGGAAGGGAAGGGGGCAGGTCTGTGTTTGTCCTTTGAGAAGATGAGTGGGGGTGTTGAACCAACACCTGAAACTTCTGGAAGCATTCCTTACAAGGCTTAAAACCTGAATATTCACCGTAACAAATAAAAAGAAAAAAGAAACTAACAAAAGAGGCCCACAATTCAATGTGCCTAACACAGATGATGACTGTAGAAAATCAGAGCTGGGAATTCAAAATCAATATGGATGAGCCATTTCAACTTTCAGATGAGTAAGCTGAATTACAGAAAACTGTCCGAGTTGTTGAAGGTCACATGACGATAACGTAATGAGAAAGTATGGAATCCCTGTCTAATGCTGTGCCCATGATTTACTGCTGAAACATGTGGTAGGCTTTGTCCTTCTCAATAATATATATATTATTGATTTCAGAGAGGAAGGGAGAAAGAGAGAGAGATAGAAACATCAATGATGAGAAGCAATCAATGATCGGCTGCCTCTTGCATGTCCCCCACTGGAAATCGAGCCCACATTCTGGACATGTGCCCTTGACCGGAATCGAACCTGGGACCCTTCAGTCCACAGGCTGATGCTCTATCCACTGAGCCAAACCAGCTAGGGCTCCTCCTTCTAAGTGTAAAGGTTAAACTTCCAACAAAGCCATAACCTCTGCTTCCAGAGGGTCACGCTCCAACATGCTCTTCTCCCATGTACAGCAGTTTCCATTGCTGCTGTGAGGTGTCCTGGCCAGGACACCAGCAAACGTGAACTGGCAGGTGGGAAGATGGGTTGCACCTCCTCTTCTGGTTATTTCCTTCTGTCCTTAACCAACACTTCCACAGGCATCACCTCCACCCACACTCCACCAATCCTTCGAGGGAGGAGAGTAACCTGACACCTCCACTTCTCCAGGTCAGCAAACTGAGTCTGGGGCCTTCCTAATCACAACAGCAAACAGGGTGAATAAGATGACTTGGAAACTTGCTGAGACAGGCAGTGAGGTTTGCTGCCAACAGCATCACCTTAAACATGGAAGGAGACCCCGTTAGATCCCACCTTGTTCCCTTTCTAGCAAAATAAGTGGTGAACCTTGTTTCTCTCCTCTGTGACTAGAGGCAAGCCTCCCTGCTCCCAAGCTTTTATGAGGATTAGCTAGAATTTTTGCAAAGTGGTTGGGCAGCAGCCGTCTCTCAGTGAATGCCCATTACCATTATGAAGCACCAAAAGGAATCATTCTAACTAATTAAGTTCCAGTCCTGGAAACTGTACCTACATAATATAACTTCCACTTAAACTACAAAACCTTCAGACGTGGGGTTGCCGACAGCCGCCATTTGTTGCTTCCCCTTCTGTCTCTGTTAAATTGCTCCCTGCTGTACTGACTTTGTGACTACTTTTTGCAAGTTGCTTTCAAATACGTATCTCATTACTCTTTATTTCACTCCAAGTAGTATATAGTTTCACTCCGGAGGAGCAGCATATGGTTGTAGAGAAAGTGGCAGACCAGGAAGCGACTCCTCACTGCGAAAGCTTCCTGGGAGGACGTCTTTGTTTGTTTTCCTTAGAGCATCCTGGCCCGGGATGTCACATCTAGGGCACAGTAGTGCTTGCGGCAAACTGAAGAGCACGTGTCCCTTTAAAGAGGGGCGGGGGGTGGGGGAGAGCCTCAACCCAGCTCCAGCTGATGATGGGAATATGGCGCAGTACTGCCAAGTCCCCCAGCATTTTAAAAGAAGCCAAGAATCTATATTATGGAAATTTTCTCGATTTTGAAAACACGGTGTGGACCAAATAACATACACTTAGGAGCAAGTTTGGTCCATGGGTCACCAACGTTTCCCATTGTTGCCTTAAAGACTTCGGAGAGCCCTAACCGGTTTGGCTCAGTGGATAGAGCATCAGCCGGCGGACTCAAGGGTCCCAGGTTCGATTCCGGTCAAGGGCATGTACCTTGGTTGCGGGCACATCCCCAGTAGGGGGTGTACAGGAGGCAGCTGATCAATGTTTCTCTCTCATTGATGTTTCTAACTCTCTATCCCTCTCCCTTCCTCTCTGTAAAAAATCAATAAAATATATTTAAAAAAAAAAAAAAGACTTCGGAGATATGATCTACTAACCTAGAGAGAAACCCTGCTCTGGAATTTTCCCCCTGGAAAGATGGTCAGAGAGCAGAGAGCATGACAGGCCTAGAGAGTGGGCTACTGAGATAAAAAGAATAAAATCTTCAACAGAATCCACTGGAAATCAGGGATTTCCAGCTGTAAGACAGCTGCTGGCCATGCATGCTGCCCCGGGAAAGGCAGGGAGTCTGGTGGTCGGAGGGTAACAGTGATTACAAGACCCGTCAGCGTCAGTAGTTGAAAGAGAAGACCTTCCAGAGAGGTTTCTGCACAAAAGCACAGATACTAGGGCTTCGGACTATAAATCAGGGCTCTGTTCTAAATGAACTTGACTGTCTGCGAGTGACAAACTGATGTACGCAGTTCGGAGCCCTATTCCCCACACTTCAAGGCTTGCAGGTGCATGAATGATGTATGATCTTTAGGCCTCTTTCAAAGACTTTGTTTTTGATGAAACAACTCATGCCTTTTAAAATACATTAGTAAAGGCAAAATTGAAAAGAGCTTGGAAAGAAAATAAATGTAAAGAAACCTTAGCAAGCTTGACATACGTTCAGCTTTTATAAATAGGTACAGACAGCTACCTGCTCTGATGAAATAAATCTAGTGATAGTAAAGAAGTCAGCCACTTTAGTATTTTCTTTAGAAATGTGACTCACAGAATAGTCAACTTTAAAAGTGTGCGGAGAAAATCCATTAGTCACAGATTTCAATCATTCCTGTATAAAAGGTAGAGACATAGTAAAGCACCCATTTACCCTTTATTGTTAAGTAAAAATTAATCTAGCAATATAGGATTGTTACTGCTGTTATTGTTGGTTTAAGCCATAGTTTCAAAGTGAAGTAAAACTGAGATTTGGGGAAAGAAAGAAGTTTAATTTTAAAGTTGAAAAATGTTTTTGACAGAGATAGGAAACAGTGTCACAGAAGATGACAAAGGTCATTCTCCAATTAGCCAACATAATTCAGGGATCTAAATTCATTCCCGCCAGGCCGGCATGGCTCAGTGGTTGAGCATCGACCTTATGAATCAGGAGGTCATGGTTCAATTCCTGGTCAGGGCCCATGCCTGGGTTGCAGGCTCGATCCCACGGTATGGGGAGTGCAGGATGCAGCTGATCAATGATTCACTCCCCTCATTTATGTTTCCATCTCTCTCTCCTTCTTCCTTTCCTCTCTGAAATCAATAAAACATATTTTTTTAAAAATAATAAATTCATTCCCAAAGCTTTTCCCTTATTGAGGCTCCCGATAAAAATTGGCAAAACAATACGTACACCTAATTTGGGACACAAGGATCTTTTCGTGCTCCATTCATACACATCAATATTATCTCATTTTCCACACTCTCCTGCCAGCACTGACTCTTAACTTTGAGTGGTTCCATTCCAGGGGCATTTGGTGTTGTCTGGAGATATTTTGGCTGTAGCAACCAGGTGAGGGGATGCTGCAGGCCCTTAGTGGGTAGAGGCCGAGCATCCTATTGAACACTCTACAGTGCACAAGACACCTCCCCACAACAAAGAATTATCCCTCCCACAATGTCAACAGTGTCAAGGTTGAGAAACCCTGGTCCAGAAGCAATACAAGAAGGCAGCATTTCTTCTGCAGAGCAGGTTTGCATTAAGAAAGTTGGATGTGGCACTACAGTTGAAATACGGTGATTTGGAAGATAAGGACCAATATTGGTGGTAAAAAAAAAAAGGGAAAAAAAAATCAGAAACAGGTATCATGCCTGAAGAAATAAGAAAATGGCTGGCTGCTCAGCAAACATTCTCATGTGTATGATTAGGATTTGTTATAAACATTTGCTGGTTTTATGTGGTTCCATGTGCAAGTTAGGTCTTAGATGATATTTAGCATGTTCTTATCATTTTAGGTCAATTTATTTTTATTTTGCAATGACAAAACATACTTAAAATCATATTTAAATATTTTCTTATTGAAATTCATGTAGGAAAATTTTGTAAATATTTATATTTAAATATTTTCTTATTGAAATTCATGTAGGAAAATTTTGTAAATCCCTTAACTTTCTTCTTCCCCTACTGAGAAAAAAATTTCTTAAAGTAACCTTCCCTAAAACAAAAATGATCACGTAATAGTGAAACAGATTTATGTATGCTGATGCAATACGGGTAAACTGGTTTTGAGAAGTACTGAGAGTCATACTCTGAATATGCAGCTCACGAGACTCAGCCAGAAGCGCCTGGATACGCGGCTCCCGGATTCCTGACCTCCAGAAACAATGTGAGATATTAAATGTGTGTTTTAAGCCACTAAGAGTGGCATACTGTGTTGCACAGCAATAAATAAAATGGCACTCTCCTCCTTTCTCTATACCATCCCTTAGAAATCAATCTATGACTCTCACCCCCAAGAGACAAGCTCCTTTGAGGCCAGTCTTAACCAGTGTTTCCCAGTTCTCTCTGCAACTTTTCCCTCCTGCCTCAGGGCTGCGCACACACTGGGCATTCCACACATGTTTATGCAAGAAATGCCTCCTGGTCCAGCCTTGCCTGCGGCTTATGCACATCCCAGAAAAATGCACCAAAAAGCTGAGTCCATCCTCAAATGCTCACAGAACTTAAGGCAGGGCACGGTAATTTACAACCTGCCTCCTGATTTTATGCACGGTTTATTACTGATAGAGGCTCTGACTCTGGAGCATTAAGTTTGGCTCAAACTGTTAATCCATCTGTGCTAATTTAATGCTAAGTCCTCGCTCTGATGCCTTCATCTCCACAGTGCTCCCATCAATCAGTCACTTGCTCCACAGTAGGAAGCAGGGAAAATTCTATTTTACACCAAGTCCAGGGCCTTCAAACTTTTTATCCTCAACTTTCCCCTTGGGTTGTTTTGCCCTCGTACCTATGTTGCTCCTGGGTTTACCTTCCTGCTTCCTCCCAGGACCCCACATTGACCCACATGGACCCCACAATGGTGCTAAATATAGCTCCAGGGAAACAAAACATTCTATGACATCATCATAGCCGACACAATTTCTTTAAACCAGCTTCCCCTTCCGGAAAGTACATTTATCCAGCAATGAAGGCAAGCATTCTCTTGGAATTTGCTAATGATGTCCAAAGGGCAGTGTTAGAAGCAAAATCCACTGCTTCTCCCTGGGTTCCGACAAGCTGTTAGATGTGCCCATATTACCCTCCCGGGGAAACCAGGCTGAAGAGCAACCGTTCCACGTTCCGACTTACCGACAGCTGTCAAACATGCACTGTTTCTGTAGTGACTAATCTCAGCAGATAATGAGCTTGGATTTTTAACTTACGAATGCTATTTACACTTCCATTAAAACTGCCACACACAGTGCAAATATTACAGGAGAAGATGCAGAACTGGAGCTATGGGAAACGCAAACAGGGAAAAGAATTGCACCAGAGATGATTATAAATAAACAGCAGAAGCCACTTCCATATGTGAGCGTGTCCGCGCTGGGCAAACGCCATGCCAAGTGCTTTTTGCATGTTATTGTGTAGCACGCTCAAAGGCCTAAAACGTTCCACATTTCTTAACTACAGAGCTGAGGTTCCCTCCTCCTGCAAATCTTGCTCAAGTTCACACAGTTTAAAATAAACAGGGCCTGGATCAAGGCCAGGTGTGAATGACTCCCAGCCCCCACCCCCTCCCAAATGCTCACTGTACGTACCTACTACGGCCACAGAGTCCACGTGGTCACACAGAACCCCTGGCTGTGACAGGCGCCCCTGGCTCACCTCGCAGCACACAATTTCGTACACACTTTCACCATCACACTATTTGGCTTTAGATATTAAAAACAAGGGTATACAGCACAATGAAAGGAAAGTAATCATATTCGTAGTATTTATCCTAGGAATTTATATCGTGTTTACATCTTATTGTCTATTGTTACTATATCACAAATAATGTTTTGGCAGTGTTACTGAAATATTCTTTTCAAATATTTTACTTTCAACAGTAGTAATAGGACATTTATTTGATGACTCATGCCTAAATTTGTTCTAAATGCTTTAATCCTATTACTAACTCAAAGGGACATGTAATGTCAATGGCCCCATTTTCATGGACGTGTAAATTGAGGCACCGAGAAGATGAGTGACTTGCCCAAGGTCATAGAGTAACAGAGGCAGGATTTGAATGCAGGCCCTGAGACTCCAGAGTCCCCTCTTAACCACTACCAGGCACTACCTCTCCAGTGCATTGTTAGCTGCTCTGCCCCCCAAAACAATCATTACATGAAAGATCCCCTTGGAGATATTCTAATTTAAAACAAACGTGACAGAATCCTCTCTCCTGCTCCAAATCCTTTCAAAGGTATCTCAATGTACTTGGGATAAAATCTAAAGTTCTTCAACCTGGCCTAAACCCTTTACAGTGGTTCTCAACCTTCTGGCCCTTTAAATACAGTTCCTCATGTTGTGACCCAACCATAAAATTATTTTCGTTGCTACTTCATAACTGTAATGTTGCTACTGTTATGAATCGTAATGTAAATATATGATATGCAGGATGGTCTTAGGCGACCCCTGTGAAAGGGTGGTTCGACCTCCAAAGGGGTCGCGACCCACAGGTTGAGAACTGCTGCTTTATGAGCTGCCCCTGCCTCCCTCAGCAGCCTCAGGAGTGCTCCCTCTGATTCTAATCTCTGGTCTTTTTTTCAGTTCTTTAAACATAGCAGGATTTTTTTTTTTTTTTACTTCAGGCCTCTAAACACACTGCAACATTTGTCTGGACTACTGTTGCCTGACTTTGGTACAATTTAAAATCAATGGATGTCAACAGGTAGTCTACTCAAATGGTGTGAGCTGGAGGTACATTTCCCAGCTCAATCTCTCTGCCAGATATTTTATGCCCTACATTCATGATTTCTCTGTACTGGAAAAAACAAAACAAAAAACATTTGCATACATTTTAGCAGTCGCCATGCAAAAATAGTAAGAACTGCTCTTCTGCTAGCAACTGTTGGTCAAAATATACCGCCCTTAGACCAATCAGGATGTATGGACATCCTTTTCCCAAAGGGACCTAAAAACTCACATGTAATAGTTGCTGCGTTCCTAAGTACCCTATCTGCAAATGAAATTATTCACTTAATATGTATTACCAAGAAATTTACCTAATACATGCAGCCCTAACTGGTTTGGCTCAGTGGATAGAGCGTTGGCCTACGGATTGAAAGGTCCCAGGTTCGATTCCAGTCAAGGGCATGTACCTTGGTTGTGGGCACATCCCCAGTAGGGAGTGTGCAGGAGGCAGCTTGATCGATGTTTCTAACTCTCTATCCCTCTCCCTTCCTCTCTGTAAAAAAATCAATAAAAAAATAAAATACATGCAAAGGAGGGGCTTTAGGCAGTTATTGAAGGAACCCTTCCACAATTCTAAATTTTGACACTACTTTCTGCATATAATACCTTATACATTTCCAAAGCACATTTACATACATTATTTCACTCAATTTTTCCTGATAACAGCCTTCTAAGAAATAAAAATAGTTATATTTTTCTTGCCAATCTATTTCTTAGTCAAGGAAACAAAGAAATAGAGGTCTAATGTGTTTCTAGGGCCACAGACCTGGTCAGTGGCAGAGTCAGGACTATATTTCAAGACCTCTCCTCTTGGAACCCAGGCACATGGCCTCTAAGAGGAAACACTATGAAAACTGGTAAAACTAAAAGTACCCACCTCACATCCCACATGCGCTTTGCCAAAGAAAACCTTTGCTAGGATGACCCCACACAACTCTGCACATCCTCCTGGACCATGCACATACTCACACCACCACCACCACCTCACCCCCCACCCCCACCCCCACCCCCACCCCCACCCCCCACCACCTCCACCAACAACCCCCCCCCCCTCCACTGGCGCCACTCTGTCCCCAGGCTTTTGCACTGGCCCAGTTCCAGGTCCTGCAGTTCTCATTATCTTTTGCTGGTCATTTGCAAGGCAATGACATTAAGAACTAAACGCACTCTTCCACGCTGTTACCAAATACTTTCACCTCCAAAATGACTTATTTGATCTTTGTAACATCTCCCCAAAGCAGGCAGGTCAAGATCATTATCTCCAATTTAAACAAAAGGCAAATGGAGCACAGGGAGGTTAAGAGATTAGGCAAAACTGCTAAATGCCAGAACAGGGCCTAGAATCCCGGTATTTCTATTGTAATGCCAGCGACCTACCATTTGACCTGCCATTTTACCTTGTCTAGTAAGATAACATAGCACTAATCTACTCATCTATATGTTCACTCAACAAATATTGAAGCACACAGTTTACATCAGGCTGTGTGAAAGGTTGTGGGGACGAGAGTAGAAAGCACAACAAACATATCTCTAGGCCCCACACACCTGATAGTCTGTGAGGACATAGATTTAAGGAGATCATTACAAATTTCCATAACTGTCAAGAAGGAAAATAATCAAGAGCTATGAGAGAATATAACAAGGAGCCCTAACTTATATAAGAATCTCACCAGGGGAGGGGAGAAAGGGGACTGGATGAAAGAAAGTGAAGGGATTAGCCGTGGGCAAACTATGGCCTGCGGGCTGGATCCGGCCCGTTTGAAATGAATAAAACTAAAAAAAAAAAAAAGACCGTACCCTTTTATGTAATGATGTTTACTTTGAATTTATATTAGTTCACACAAACACTCCATCCATGCTTTTGTTCTGGCCCTCCGGTCCAGTTTAAGAACCCATTGTGGCCCTCGAGTCAAAAAGTTTGCCCACCCCTGGATTAGCCCATAGACACAAACAACAGTGTGGTGATGGCCAGAGGAAGGGTGGATGAGGGCTGGGTGCAGCTGGGCAAAGGGGTGGGGGTGGGAAAATGGGGACATCTGTAATAGTGAAAACAATAAAAAAAAGAAGAAGAAGAAAAAAGAAAGAAGAATGTTAGAGCAAATTTCTTCGAGGAAGTTACATTTAACCTGAAGGCATGAAGTCAGCCAGGTGAGAAGGGAGGGAAAAGAGTAATCCTCACAGAGGAAACATGTGCAAAGACCCTGAGGCAGAAAACAACTTTGGAAGAGGTCCCTGTGTTAAGAGATATGACTGAAGAGATATTCCAGAGATAGATCATGGGCCTCACTATCACTATAGAGAATTTGGGGTTTATCCCAAAATGTTAATAGGTATGCATTATAGAGAATAGGTACTAGTATGCATTGAGGCAGCGGAA
>NW_005871371.1:153492-159624 GCF_000147115.1 Myotis lucifugus | reverse complement strand
AGCGACCCTTTCACAGGGGTCGCCTAAGACCATCGGAAAACACATATATAATTACATAATGTTTTTGTGATTAATCACTATGCTTTAATTATGTTCAATTTGTAACAATGAAATTAGGGGTCACCACAGCATGAGGAACTGTATTAAAGGGTCGCGGCATCAGGAAGGTTGAGAACCACTGACTTAGACTGTGGTGGTAACGTGAAACGGAGAGAAGTGACTGTGAAGAGAATGAAGCTTGGCTGGGCAAATCCAAAGCACAAGGACCTGGATCTCATCCTAACCTCAAATAGATTTTAAAAGCAGGACATAAATCTGAAGCGAAGAGATGGTCACGTTCTCCAGCTGCTGGTGGCAGCTGGCTACCTTTGCTCTGGTGAGCTGTCTCCATATTGCTTCGAGCCAAATACAGAAGGCACACCCTGACATTCTGCAACAACCTTTCTAAGCCATTACCTTAGGACCTGAGAAACTAGGACATAACTGACTCAAGACTGCCAAGAACCATTCCCCAAGGTCAGGGATGATTTATTCCCTGTTTAGGAAAGTCCAAGACCAACACGGACAGACATTCTCATCTATATAGCATGCTTTCAAATGTCTTTCTTTTTTAAAAAAAATTAAGATGACATTATCTTAGGAGAAGCATGAAAACATTTATGTAGCTTCTTCCCTTATGTTACTTTAGGAATGAAAAATAAACTGCTTTGCCATCTTCAGTCCTAATACTGAATTGTATAACACTTCAACAGTCACCCTGGGTGTCTCCATGATGAGAAGTGAGGAGCGCAAAGAGCATGGAGGAGGAGGGAGAGTCACAAAAGCTCACAGCCAAATCGCAACTATTCCGCTATCAGTCCCCTACAGAAGGGCAGGGGTCCCACTGGCCACAGCTGAGTTCCCACAGGCATTGCCCCACGGCAGGTGATCCATTGAGTCCCCAAGCATTGGTGGGACCGACCCTCATTTTTTATTTACATACAGATTCAGGCCTGGGAGAAGTCTTACTGTTTCTTGCGTAGAGGCAACCACTTTTGGTCATTTGCTCAATGAGTATAAAGCTTAGGTTGGAAGTTCTCAGACAACACAGACATGACCCTAGGGCGGCGACTGCCACCTTTTCCATCTCATGGCACACATAAACTAATTACTAATATTCTGCGGCACACCAAAAAATATGTTTTGCTGATCTGACAAAAAATATATGTATAATTTTGATTCATTCACACCAGATGACTATTGTTGTGTTGGCTGTTGTCATTTTTTTGTTTGACAATCTAAGGGAAAAGAGGTCAGAGCCCCTAACAAAATAGTCAGATATTGCATGTTTTAAAAATTCCTGTGGCATGTTGGTTGAAAATCGCTGCTCTTGGGCATGAAATTCTAAAACAGAAGAGTGTTCATAAAGTCTAGAAGCTTTGATTAGGCAATCCCAAAAAAATGCTAATGAGAAGAAAAGTGAGTGTTGCTATGGAAACCTGAGGGTGTTGCTTTTAAACAGCCATGCTAAAAGGAAGGCACGGGACCAAAGGCAAATACCTTGAAAGAGAAGCATGTAAGGTAAGCATAGAGGATGGTAGGTATGCTCAGTCAGGAATCCTAAGGCCAGGCGTGCTCTCCCTCCATGGAGCACAAACTTTCCTCTTTCCCCTCCGCTTTCTCCCAGGCGTGTTACCTTTGCCTTGCTCTCTCCTAAGCTTGAAGGGCCCTTCTTTTGCTTCTGTAATTTGTTTCTTGGGCCTATGCCACTCAGTTGCTCACTTCTACTACCTCTGTAACTTTCTCTTACAATCTGAAAACAAAACAAAAAGAATCCAAACTGGGGATTTCAGAAATTTTACATACAACAAAATTAAGTTTTTTAGGGGTACACTCTTTTATTAAAATACTAGAGGCCCGGTGCATGAATTTTCCTGCACTGGGGGGTGGTCCCTCAGCCTCGCCTGCGCCCTCTCACAGTCTGGGAGTCCTCAGGGAATGTTCTACTGACGGCCTAAGCCGCAGTCTGGCCTCCCTTTGTGGGAGGCAACCAGACGGGCGATCAGGGGACATCGCCACCCCGCCACTGCCACTGCCTGGCTTCCCTCTGCGGGAGGTGACGGGACGGGTTGATCAGGGGACGGTGCAGGCCTCCCCCATTGCCCCCCAACCCCCCATCGCTGTTCCCTCCCTCTGCCCACTGGTATGCGCCTTGGCTGGCCTGGCTGCCTATTCACCAGTCCTACTCCCCACTCACTGGTGTTCCACAGTTAGGTCAATTTGCATATTATGCTTTTATTATATAGGATCATATTTTTAAATAGCAAAATCGAGGAATGGGTCTTTCTGGTACTTGGAGTCAATGGAACTTATAGTTGGCTTCTTTAAACAAAAATTCTTCAGATAGAATAAGTGAACATTGCTAAGGTAGAATGAAGTCCAAGATGAATAAAAAGATTGTAAAAGAGCTGGACCACAATGGGTTCAAGTCACCTGGATTTATCTTTTATTTCCAACAACTTGCAAATGTTATTGCTGATTCACTGTTGGTGAACTTTTCAGAAAGAAATCATAGAAAACTGGGCTTCCCTAAGGCCTCTGAGAAGATTCTCATGACATTCAGACTAGATGGTCAATTGGGGTACAACAATTTAACGAATGAGCATGCCCAAAGCATGCTGTTGAGTGCCTGGCTTGGAGAGGGAGACTCATTCTTCACTCAGCCTGTGAACATGGTCTTAGGCTAGATAGCAACGCAGAAGGCAAGGTTAGCACCTATGTTGTTGGGAGAAGGCAGGGGTGAGGGTGAATTTCCTGTCCCACTGAATCAGGATTCGACCATCTTTACAAGCTGGAGATAACAGGGATCAATAAAAGGTCTGAACTTGGGTTGTTAAAAACAAAAAAGTACATATACAGGAAGAAGAGCAGAAACATAGGAGATGCTAGTAAAACAATCAAGAAACAAAACTAAACCACCTCTACAGGTCTTAGATGACAGGTAAACTCAATATGCTAGGTACCAAAATCGCAAGCACGAACTTAGGCCCCAGTAGCAAACACGGTTTAGGAATATCAAGGCAAATAGGACCACTTGTTGAATGATGCATTCAGTGGTTTATGCTACTGCTATGACTGAGGATCTGTGTCCCCCTAAAATTCCTATGTGGAAATCCTAACAGCCAGTGTGATATTTGGAGGTGGGGCCTGTGGGAGGGGATTAGACCATGAGGGTGCAGCCTCATGCACTGAATCAGTACCCTGATAAAAGAGATCTCTAAGAGCTCCCTTGCTTCTCCCTCCACACAGGACAGAGTGAAAAGATAGACGCTGTCTGTGAACTAGGAAGTAGGATCTCACCTGGCATAGAATCTGCTGGAGCCTTAACCTTGGACGCCCCAGCCCCCCAAATCATGAGGCATACATTTTTATTGTTCAAACCATCCAGTTTGATATTTTTGTTATAGCAGCCTGAGCTAAACACATCCATCCATAAAAGGAGTAGGAAAAAATTAATGTATGGAGGCAAGCAATCAAGATGGTGAAAAGACTTAAAACCACGTTCCACAAGGATGTTCAACTCAGGAAAAAGAAAACACAATGCCCGGCTGGTATGTCTCAGGGGTTGCGCGTTGACCCAGGAACCAAGAGGTGAGCGGTTCGATTTCTCGGTCGGGGCACATGCCTGGGTTTTGGGCTTGATCCCGGGAGGGGGTAGGCAGGGGGGCATCTAGTTGCTGTTTCTTTCCCATCGATATTTTTTTTGTCTCTCTCTTTCCCCCTCCCTTCCTCTCTCTCTAAAACTCAATAAAAACATATTTTTTAAAAAATATATTTAAAAAAAGGAAAGAAAACACAAGCAGGAGAGCTGTCCTAGAATGATACGCTGTCACATGGATGAGGGTTACACAGGATCTCACCTGAATGTCTCCAAAAGGTAGAACCACCTGTAAGACAAGAAGCCAGCTGTCTGAGGTTAAATGGGGTGGCCACAAAGTCTGAGTTCACCATTGTATGAGGGTTCAAATGGGAGCTGGGTGCCACTTGAATAATGTAGAAAAGACTGGTTAGATTTGGACACCTGTCAGAGTCCCGTGCAAACATGGCATTCTGTTACATAAGTTCAGTGACTAGTTCCTAAGTTGTGCCCAGTTGCCTGCAGGTGGCAAGTCTGATGATGTAACTGCCATCTCCCCCTTTTTTTTAAAGCACACCCTCACATGCTATGGCTTTCCTTTAGCACAGTATCAAGACGAGCTCGGATCTACCATACGCCCATCTTCAGTAAAAGTTAAAGTTCTTTCCACTCCTACAAACATGCTGTCGCAAAGCTTATTTCTTACAGTCTCTTACCTCGGAAACAGATGGAGGGTGTTCCCTGTCCTAGACTATGTATATTTTGCTCTGATTAGAAATATAGTCGATGCTCAGTCTGAGACAACCACTCTGGAGGCGAATCCTTGGCCAGATCTTGGCAGGGGTCTTCCTCCCTGGACTTACGTACCCACCGTGTGAGCAGCCTGCTATTATGGGCTGTTTCTGTGGCGGTGATGTTCACACACGCACGGGGCTTCCTGGTTAGTGAACACA
Organism: Myotis lucifugus; assembly: GCF_000147115.1. Lineage (NCBI taxonomy): Eukaryota > Metazoa > Chordata > Mammalia > Chiroptera > Vespertilionidae > Myotis > Myotis lucifugus. The sequence continues at coordinate 155,055 of NW_005871371.1, read as the reverse complement.
GACCGGGAGGCACTACCAGGGAGGCACGAAGCACTTCCGCAGAGAATGGCTGCCCGTCGGCCACAGAGTGGCCAACACTCTCAGCATCAGCTTCCATCGCTGCTGGAGCTGCCTCTCCAGCCTCATCTCTCACTACTGATCTGTTCGTAGATTTTCCTTTCGTGAACTCTGACACCCCAGCGCCTTTGGTCATGCCTAACCGTCTGAAATGCCTCCCCTGCCCCTTTCCCCCGACCCTATTGAGGGGCCCAGCTCACAAGCCATCTTCCCCGATGCCAACACACCCCACCTGCTTCTATTCTCCCCAGGAGTCTGTTCCACTGGAACCAAGGCTGCCCTGGCAGAGCCCAGGCCCTGGGCCAGAGCAGGCTATCAGCTAATACTTACAGCTTGAACAAATAATGTCCAACTGCTCAGCTCCCCTAGATCAGTGGTCGGCAAACTGCAGCTGGCGAGCCACATGCGGCTCTTTGGCCCCTTGAGTGTGGCTCTTCCACAAAATTCTACGTGCGGGCGCGCACGAACAGGGAGAATTAAACTTCGTGACCCAGGCCAGAGGCTGGTATGGCTGGGAAGAGCCACACTCAAGGGGCCAAAGAGCCGCATGTGGCTCGAGAGCCGCAGTTTGCCGACCACTGCCGTAGATGATAACAAACGCCTTGAGGACAGAAAGCATTTTATTCCAAGGCGCCGAATAATAATAGTAACTGATGTCCATTGAGCTTACCATGTGCCAGGCCCTCCTCTAAACACGTTACATGAACTGTCTCCCTAGTTTCTCCAACTACCCGTGAGATACCTATGACTGTCTCATTTTGAGATGAAGTAAGGGAGTCTTCGGGAGGCTGCCTAAGGCCATGCTGTTGTCGAGTGCCTAGCGGAGGTCCAGCCTCGGAACCCAGGGTACCTGCGACCCGAAAGCACTCCATCTGCTCCTGCACCCGGTGCACCACCTGGGGGGAGAGATGCTTCACCCACGTTCGAAGAGTGAAACTGCACAGCACACACAAGATGTTAATGGAGACCTGCTCTACTAGACATGAAACTCCTAGCCGAGACACAGAGTGATGACTATTATTTTGTCTTTGCAGGGATGCCAGCTCAAACATTTTAAATAAAGAAGGAAGGAAAGAGTAAGTCTGATGCACTCCATTTTGATGTCTAAAATGAAATTTTATTTAGCTTTCAGTACCTATTTCCTGTTTAAAAATGTTACCCAGGCTGAGAAGAGAAAAATGTTCTCCAGCCGAGGGGGTGGGGATAGGGGTGGGGGTGGGCCACATACTGCTGAGATGGAAAGACACTCGGGGCTCTACTGGAGGGAAAACCTCAGGAGGAAATAATAGGCCACGGTCTGAGTGCTCCTTGCGGAGCAGCTGGTTTCAATTTGATGCTATTTTTGCTTCTACTCAAGACAGAAGTATCACCCAGCTGACGTGGCTCAGTGATTGAGCGTCAACTATGAACCAGGAGTCAAGGAGGTTGACGTTCAATTCCCGGTCAGGCACGTCCGGTTGCAGGCTCAATCCCCCGCTTTGGGCATGCAGGAGGCAGCCGATCAAT
>NW_005871371.1:135374-153239 GCF_000147115.1 Myotis lucifugus | reverse complement strand
TAAAGAAAGGCAGAAGTAGCTTTGGCACGTGATGCTTTGGCTTTTAAACCATTTTTGAGAAACCCTAGTCTTCTTAAGAAGGGCCTCACGGGGGAGTGGTGGCTGGAGGGTGAAGGTTAGAGCTTCAAGAAAAAATTGTTTTAAAACAAATGGTTCTGCTGTTTAAAACAAAACAAAGAAACTGAAAACCACAATTTGAAAGGTCTTAGTGAGACAGGCATATTCTCTCTCATTCCCATCACCTCGGGCGGCAATCGCGCTCTGTTCTGCAGGAAGCCGACCTTTATCCCCAGCGGACTCCCATCAGACAGGCTTCACCCAGCCCACCTGCACCAGCTTCCCGTCCTCTTGGCGGGGAGCCGGGGAGAACGGACGCTCTAATGAGTCACCATTTAGGAGGAAGTGTTCCTTGTACTGATTTCCTTCCCTGTGGACCTCAGGAGGCTGTGGTGGGTCTTCTCTCCCTCTGCCCAAAAAAGATATAAATGCTATGATTAAACCAGGGGTTTAAAACCTTGGCTGCACACTAGAATTTTCTATGGTGCTTAAGAATGGTAGTGATGGCCCAGCCAGTGTGGGTCAGTTGGTTGGGCATCATCCTATACACCAGGCTGTCCCCGGTTCGATTCCAGGTCAGGGCACATGCCTGGGTTGTGGGCTCAATCCTCAGCAGAGGGCGTGCAGGAGGCAGCCAATAGAAGTTTCTCTCACTGATGTTTATCTCTCTCTCTTCCTCTCCTTTCTTCTCTCTAAAATCAATAAAAATATTTTTTTTAAATGGTATTGATGGCCAGGCTCCTCTGCAGACCAGTGAAACTGGATTCTCTGGGGAGTGGGGTCCCCTCCTGGGCACTTCTGAAGAATGCCTCTGACGACTGAGATAGGCAGCCAGGGGTAACCTGGATTGGACATGGATTCCAAAGTGTCTCTGCTAGAAGCGAATGTCACAGGACTGTAAAACTATCACTGAAGGTCCTAACTTTTCAAAACCTATCAACTTAAAAAATGGGCTTTGGAGAATAAAATAATTTTTACTCTAATGTAAGCATGCTCCTAGATAAAATTAGAGAGAAAAAGTGGTTTAAATGGAACAATTTTACACAGGCACACAAATAATTATATATCCAAAATACACCTGTGATATAACTTCAGTGGTGTACTTTAGTATCAAACAGACATCTTCCCAGGAGAGAGCAGACTACCCTATGAAACACTGTTGTAAAGAGGTAAAAAAGTAAATTTGCAAAGATCAAGTTTGACTGGGGTTGGGGAGGCAAGGGGATTAGGTTCTTTTTTCATTTGGCAATTTCCTACCCGTCCCAGCGAGCTGCACTTGTGTTATTTCTTCTGTGAGGCCTTCCCTAAGCCTCAGGTTTGGATCAGGGGTTTATCTTCCATGTCAGAGCCCCCTGGCATTTACATTTGCAGTCCTGGCCCGGGGACAGCACAGAAAAGGCACCTAGTGCACGTGAGGGGACACACCGGCTACCTGAGGGCGTGTGTGATCGCTCGGGTCAGAGCTCTCAATTCCATCCCCTCCGCCCCCTCCTGATCAGCCATCAGCTGTAGAGTCAGCCTCACCTTCTTTGTAGTTTTCTGATATTTTTGTAATAGAAAAAAAATAGTTGATTTTAGAAATGCAAGTCTGATGTCACTTCTAATTTTAAAGTTCTTTATAAATACGGACAATTTCATAAACTCTCACACATACCCACAAAGCAATTTCATACCCCAGTGCCTTTGCACATGAGGCTCTACTGCTTTGGCATGCTCACCCTCCACCCCTACCCCACAAATCCCCAGCTCCACCTGTTTGGCAAATGCCTATTTATCCTTTGAAGCTGAACCTAAATAAATCTTCTGTGGCATTCTTCACTTTATCCCTCAGAAAGAATGTGTATATATTTATTTATTCACCAAAATTTATACTTCGAGTCAGGAACTGGTTTTTTTTTGCTTTTTTTTGTTCTATCACCCATAAGCCTGATACTGCAGAAGAAAGGAAGTTGTAGTACCACCCTCTTGTCCATCAGGCTCACTTCTGCCTGCCTCCCCTCCAGCTCCCCTCCAGACAAGCCAGGGAGGAGACCCGCTGATCAGTTTCCTCTGAGCAGGGACAACGATAGGGCACATCACCAGTCCTGGCGCCATTAGGTCTGAGGCAGGCAGGCATGACTCCCAGCTGAACCAGTGCTGTCTCCATCCCACTCGTTACCTCTGGTTCCATGTGGCTGGGTGGGTAAAGGACACAGCCCCCTGTGGGAGCTCTGCCACCCCCTCCACAGTCACACCTGCCTGGGCTGGTCCAGCCGTGTGAACCGGAGCCAACGTCCTTTATTCGGACTCAGTGCTAGGACACTGGGTGCCTCTGAAGATTCCAATCAAGTGGAATTCTGATTTCCACGCTGGAGAGCCTCCCAGGGCCTTCCAGTGGGGTATGGGGACTGGCAGGGCACGAGATGGGCATTTCTTGGATACATTCCACCAAACAGTCCCCAAATCCACCTTTGGTCCCTGACATAAGCAACACAATAGACCATGTCTGAAAAGACTAACCTGCTGACTGCATGAACATACCAGGAACAAGGCCTAGATTCCCACCGTGGCAACCACAGCCCCTCGTGCATCTGTAACCTAACAGTCTCCACTCTGTCACCTGTGAAGTGAATGCACTGAGTATAGGGTCACTGCATGATTATATGGCGGTCTGAGCATTTGCAAGTGTCTTGCCAGGCCCCAAATCAACAACTCAAAGCCCAGGAATGAGACTAGCAAGAGGCATTTCTTCACATAATTGCATGCTTCTCAGACAGCTGGATCCTGTGCAGTCAGAAGAGGAAAAAGGACAACAGAGCCAGACACCTATTTCTTAAACTCTCAGCATCCTCTTGCAGCTCTGCACTTGCATGACACACGTTTTGACAAAGATGAGGCCTAACCAATGAAAGAACACCCAAGTCCTGGAGCAAATCATGCCACACTCAATGTTAGTGTGACAAACGAACGCAAATGTTGAGATTATGCCCCCTCCCCCCACTTAGTGAGATGAAATCCCTTAAAGACACCTGATTTGCACAAGTTGGTTGCTTATTATGAAACATTAGGAGGAACTTCATCTTGACTTGTTAGGAATGAGAGCACTAAAGAATCACATGTTTGGATTAGATCCTAAAACAGAAAGCGTACATTAGCAGAAAACTGGTGAAATCCAAACAAAGCCTACCCTTTAGTTAACAGTATGGCATTGTATTTGTTTTCTATCGCTACATCACAAATTATCACAAAGCAAAACACCTTCTGGAAAATTTTTAACAGCACAGATTTATTATCTTCGAGTTTCTGTTGGTCAGAAGTCCAGGCACAGTGTAGCTGCATCTTGCAAGGCTGAAATCAAGGTGGTTCTCCTCTGTAGCTCAGGGTCCGCTTCCAAGCTCACTGTTGGCAGAACTCAGTTCCTTGTGGCTGTAGGACTGAGGTCCCTGTTTTCTTGTTGGCTGTTGGTTTTAGCTCCAAGAGGTCACCTTCAGGTCCTAGCCACATGGCCCCCTCCACAGGCAGTTCACAACAGAGATGTTGGCTTTCTTCAAAGCCAGCAAGAGTATTTCTGCGTAAATGTCCTCAGGGCTCATCTAATAAGGTCAGGCCCACCTAGGATATTAACTATCCTATTTGAATACCCGAAGTCAATCGATTAGGGCAGTGGTCGGCAAACTCATTAGTCAACAGAGCCAAATATCAACAGTACAACGATTGAAATTTCTTTTGAGAGCCAATTTTTTTTTTTACAGCAATGCATTTGTGTTTATTAGAAAAAGCCGACTCTTGTATGCAAATGGATATCACACTCTGAAGCATATGTATTGGTATATACATCCAACAACGTATTATTGTATGAATAACTAACTCTAACAAGCATAATTAAGTTTCTTCATTTGAAACTGTTTCAAATTTTTAGTCTTTTTTTTTTATTTTGCAATTTATCTTTTATTTTTTTTTATTCTTTTTTAAAAAAAATATTATAATAAGTATTACAAAGGGTATTACATATGTGTCCTTCCCCCACCCCCCGCCCTTGACAATCCCTGCCCTCCCTTACCCCCCAGTGTCTTATGTCCATTAGTTATGCTTATATGTATGCATACAAGTCCTTCGGTTGATCTCTTACTCCCCTCCCTTCTGCCCCCCAACCCTCTCTGGCCTTCCCACTGCAGTTTGACAATCAGTTTGAGGCAGCTCTGCCTCTGTATCTATTATTGTTCAAAAGTTTGTAATGGTCTTTATTATCCATGAATGAGTGAGATCATGTGGTATTTTTCCTTCATTGACTGGAGAGCCAAATTTTTTAAACTTAAACTATACAGGTAGGTACACTGTTATTAACTTAATTAGGGTACTCCTAAGGCTTAGGAAGAGCCACACTCAAGGGGCCAAAGAGCCGCATGTGGCTTGCGAGCCGCAGTTTGCCGACCACTGGATTAGGGGGGCCTTAGTCACACCTACAAAATTCTTTCTGCCCTCTCATGTGCCATAATCACAGCATGTTATTCCATCAGAGCCACAAGTCCTACCCACACTCAGGAAAGGGGCTGATGACACCGACATGTATACCAGCAGGCAGGAACCTTGAGGCCATCTTGCAATTCTGCCTACCATAGGTACCAATGTTAATTTCTTAATTTTGGTAACTGTATTATGATTATGTAAGGTGTTTACAATAGGGGAAATATAAAAACTCTGAAGTACCTTTGCAATTATTCTGTATTACAAAAGGAAAAAACTTAAAAACATGGAATAAAAATCTCGCACTTTGAAATAACATAACAATGTGCAAATCCGTAATATGTTCTCTGGCCTATGTTGTTGTGTTGAATTTACCAAAAGGGAAAGCATTACGCCAGGGCTATACAACTTCTCTGAAGTCCCAAACCAAATCGAATTATTGGGATAAGAATTACAGAGTGCCACATACTACTTCTGTATCTTCAAATAAAGGGGAATGGTCCTGAATTTAACGATCACTCTCACAAAATGGCTATGTAAAAAGTCTACTGTACATCTATAGTCGATATTTATTTCAACTCCAAAAGTTTCTCATTAATGAACTGTCTTTTTAGCCTAGTTTCTGTTATGTTTCACCACCATTGTCCCTGGAACGTCATATCTCATATGGCTCCTGATATTCTATCACCATTACTATCTTTATCAAACAAGCAACACATTATACACATGTGTACATACAATGTGTCTCTATATAACTTCTCAGTGCCAAATCTCTGGAGATAATACCTTTGTAGTTAACTAACAGAACCATGTGTACTATGCCAGCAAAGGGCAATGTGTTACTAATCCAAGCTATCTTGTATATTTTGGATACATACAATTTCACATAACTGAGTGGGTCTGATTAAAATTACAGGGTTAGAGGAGTACTGTACTTTTTTTTAACAATAAACAACACAAATTGAACAATATCATTACCAAAAGCATTAGTTACTCTGTAGTACGTTGTCTACATTCCTTTGCACAGGGATATTTAGCAATGCATAAAACCTCATTTTCTTTTTCTTTTTCTTTTTTTTTTTTTTTACCAGATCTGAGCTTTTATTTCTAAAGTCTCATTTTCTAAAGTTGCCGGCTATCAGATGTTATTAGAACTGTCAGTCAGTCAAACAAACAAACAAACCAACAAAAACAACTAATTCATAAAACTTCTAAAAGTTCACCCCAAAAAATTTTGTAAGAAGTGACAAATTAGGGTGAGCAAAATATTTCATCACAAATATTTCATCATAGAAATGATTTCAAATACTTGACCATACAGAATATTTGGGATTTTCCAATCTTCACCAATGCCACGTATGCAGACCAAGAAGCAGAGGAAGATCAGCAAGGCCAGCAACTGCTGAAACAGAGGGTTTGTCGTGGTGGTTTTGATTTGTGGGATCACACTGGCATTTAGAAAGGGGAAGGTCAACCTGTTAGTAGATTGGAGGAGAAAGACAGGAAGACCAGTCTGACTACCTAAAAGTGGCTGGCTGAGCCAGAAATAAGGAAGGTGTACCCTATGGGGAGGCAGGTAGTAAGACACTGAACTGGCCGAAGAGAGGGGACACAGTTAAGTGATGTATACAAGGAGAATGAGGGAGGTGCCACGTTTCTCACTCAGCAGACATGAGGGAACAGAACAAACATCCAGACAGGCCGAATAAGATGAAGGCAGAAAATAAACAAGGTGAAGGGGTCATTATGGAGTTGTATAGCCTGTTTCCAATGAACAAAAAGGCAGCTTCCAAAAGTTCGCTCACTCAACCAATCTTCATTAAACACCTACCATGTACCAATTATGGCACTAGATTTTGGAATACAAAGGGGTCTAAAATGTGGTCCTTGCCACTCTTTGGAAGCTAACCAGGCTAGAGGGACAGACATACAACCAAGGATTAACGCTCAAGGTGATAATGGCCAGTGCTTACTAAGCATTTACTAATGTGCCAGGCGCTGTGCTAGGAGTCTTATTTCATTATTTATTATCTCAACAAGTATTTATTGAGCACCTGCTAAATGCTAAGCTGCTCTAGGTACTGAGAGCATGACACTGAATGAGACAAGCAAGGACCCTGCTCTCATAGTATTCATCCTATTTATGAGAAAACAGACAACAAGTCAACGAATCAATGAACAAGGTGATGTCAAATAATGGTGTGTGCAGCGAAGACAATACCTGGAGAGATGTGATCGCACTGGGGGGAGGGGAGAGTGGTACTAATTTACATGGTGGTCATGGGAGGCCATGAAGAGGACATCCGAGCTGATACCTGCAAGACAAGGAAAGTGAGGGCAGTGTCCAGGCTGAACGGATGGCAATGCAGAGGCCTGAGGTGGAGGCAAGGTCGTGTGGTCAGAGAACAAAAAGGAGGCAGGGGGACTGAGCCTGTGAGTCTCAGAGGCGGTCAGGGGCATAACACAGGAGGCCTGGAAGCCACTGATGGGTGGGCTTTCAAGCAAGAGCGACAATCTCATTAACATGGATAAAGCTCATTCTGGGAGCTGTATGAAGAAAGAGTGGTAGGAGGGGATGCAGGGAACCAACTAGGAAGCTATCAGAAGGGGGATGTGGAACACAGTGAGGATGGGGAGAAGGGCATGATTATGGGATATATTTAAGAAGTACAGACAAAAGAATGTGCTGATGGGTCGGGGGAAGGGGTTTGAGGGAAAGAAGGATAGAGCACAATGCCTGAATATGTTACTTGATCATCTGGGTGGAGGGTGATGCCATTTATTGAAATGTATGCTGAAGGAGGAGCAGGGTTTAGGGAAAGGGTTCAGAGACATTCGAAACGGAGTTCTGTCCTTGATGAGGAGGAAGCCAAGAGAAGCAATCAAGTAGAGTGGTCATAGGCAAATGAATGGTATTTAAAGACAATGGAGCACAAAGTCTGGAATCTAGAACCCAACCCTGGTTGATCAAACCAAAGAGGAAGAGCCAGCAAAGGAGATTTTGTAAGTAGCATCCCTGTAAGGGAGAAGAAAACCAGGAGGCTATTACCGGAGAAGCCAATGCAAGAACAGACTGTTTCAAGGAGGGAGTGGTCACTGAGCCACAAGATGCTAAGTAAGCAGTCATGTAGGGACCACTGTATTTTGCAATTAGCAGTCACTGGTGATGTTTATGAAAAGGAGTTTCAAAAAGCAAGTTAGGGAGGAAGTCCTGAGAAGGGTGGAGAAAGGACAGAATGGAATATAAGGAAGTAGAATCGGGATTTACAAATAACTTTTGAAGCATTTACTTGATCATTTCATTTAATCCCCAGGTTAAGTCCACTTCACAACTAAGAGTTCATTTGCCTAAAGTCTTGTAAGTCATGCAAGGTGATACCTACAGCCAGTATAGAAACCCACAATAGGATTCCAGGGTCTGCGTTCTTAAACACTAATGTGGAACTTCGGGAAGTTCAATGGACTTTAATAAGGGTTTGTAGTAACCTATGCCCATGATTTTCAAACTAAACTACCCAGAATCTCTAGCAGCGCCTCTTTAGAAACCATGGCCCAAACTGTTGACAGGAGTGGTTGCCTGGCCACATGCAGCCTCAATCTACATCCATTCTGAAGTCAGAATTTCAAAATTTCAAAAATCAAAAGGTTTTCAATAGTGAAGACTCATTATTGTTAAGATGTCAGCTCTTCCAAATTTGATCTATAGATACAATCAAAATTAAAATCTCAGCAAATTATTTTTGTGTTCATAGACAAACTGATTCTAAAGTTTATATGAAGAAGCAGAAGACCCAAAATAGCCAACACAATATTGAAGTGGAAGAACAAAGTTGGAGGATGAATATGAGCTGACTGCAAGACTTACTATAAATCTACAGTAATAAATCAGTGTTGTACTGGCAAAAGAATAGACAAATAGAATAATGGGACAGAATAGACAGCTCAAAAAGAGATGCCTTAAATATAGCCAGCTGACCTTGTTATTGCTAATCCTCACCTGAGGATATTTCTTCCATTGCTTTTCATGGAGAGTGGAAGGAAAGGAGAGAGAAACATGGACTGGTAGTCTTCTCCGGCACACACCCAATGGGGGGGTGGGGAGCAAACCTGCATCCAGGTAAGTCCCCTTCTGGAATCAAACTGGCCGGTCAGACACTTTAACTTTAGAAACACCTAGCCAGCTGAGCTTTAACAAAGGGACAAAGGCAAAACAATGGGGTAAAAGCACTCTTTTCAACAAGTGGTGCTGGAACAGCCACAGGTCGTCCACATGCCAAAAAAATGAATCGAGACCCTTCACAAAATGAATTTACACCCTTCACAAAAATTAACTCAAAATGGATCAAAGACATAAGTGTAAAATACAAAACTATAGAATTCCTAGAAGTAACATAGGAGAAAAATCTAGATAACCTTGAATTTGGCACAATCCATGAAATAAAGAATGGATAAGCTGAATTTCATTAAAATTGAAACTTTCTGCTCCGCAAAAGGCACTGTCAAGAGAATTGGAAAACAAACCACAGACTGGGAGAAAATATTTGCAAAAGACATATCTAATACAAGACTGTTATCCAAAATATACAAGGAGCTCTTAAAACTCAATACTAAAAAAATAAACAGCCTGATTAAAAAATGGGCCAAAGACCGTAACAGTCAACTCACCAATGAAGTTTATACAAATGGCAAATAAGCGTATAAAAGTGCTCCTGCCTGGCCGGGGTGGCTCAGTGGTTGAGCGTCCATGAACCAAGAGGTGAGTGGTTTGATTCCCCATCAGGGCACATGCCGGGATTGCACCGATTGATATTTCTCTCTCATCGATGTTTCTATCCCTCTCCCTTCATCTCTCTCTAAAAATAAAATAAAAATATTTTTTAAAAGTGCTCCAAATCATGAGCCATCTGGGAAATGCAAATTAAAATAACTTTGAGATGATACTATACTTATTAGAATGGCCACATTCCTGAACACTAACACCACCAAATGCTGGTGAGAATGGGGAGCAACGGCAACACTCACTCATTATTGGTGGGAATGCAAAGCGGTACTGCCAATTTAGAAGACCACTCAGTGGCTTCTTATAAAATTAAACATACTCTTAACCATACAATCCAGCAGTCACAAACCTTGGTACCCCAGTATAGTTGAAAATTTATGCCCACATAGAAACCTACACATGGATGCTTACAGCAGCTTTATTCATAATTGTCAATACTTGGAAGCAACCAAGATGCCCTTCAGTAAGTGAATGGATAGACTATGGGTACGTTCAGACAATGGAGTATCATACAGTGCTAAAAAGAAATGCGCTATCCAACAATGAAAAACATGGAGGAACCTTAAATGCATGTTATTAAGTGAAAGAAGACAATCTGAAAAGGCTACCTATTGAATTATTCCAACTATATGACATTCTGGAAAAGGCAAAACTATAAAGACATTTTAAAAAAAATCAGTGGTCGTCAGGGGCTAGGGAGTAGGGAGGAGTGAATCAGCAGAGCACAGAGAGCTTTAAAGGCAGTGAAGCTATTCGGCATAACATTATCTTGGTGGCTGCATGTCCTTATACATTTGCCAAAACTCACAGAATGTACAACACCAAGAGTGAACCCTATGCAAACTATGGACTTTAGGTGACGATGTTGTGTCTATGTACATTCATCACGTTGTAACAAATGTACCACTCTGGTGGAGGATGTTGGTAATGGAAGAGGCTATCCATGTTTGCAGGGGGTATATGGGAAATCCCTGTACTTTCTTCTCAATTATGCTGTGAGCCCAAAATTGCTCTAAAAAATTAAAATAAAATAAAAGGTTTTTGAGCATTTACCATCTGCAGGTATTGTTGTGAAAATAAGGATGAGTGTTAGCAGCTTCTGAAAAGAGAACAGCCATTCACAGCTACAGGTTTCACACCTGACTTTGATTTTGAATCTTTTAATAATTACTCATGGAATCTGTACAATGCCCTCAGAACTTATTATCAAGGAATATATGGAAAATAAGTCTAACACTTAATGCCTTTAAAATTTGGCTATTTGGAACTTGGAGCTTATTTTTCCATAAAAGCCATCTAAGTGCCTAATAGTTTTGTTCATATAGACCCTCTCTGTGAAAACGTATTTTGAAATGCAAGCTGGGACTTGAGTAGAACTCCTCCCAGTTCCCTAAACTGGAAACTCCATGCAAGTACCAACCTTAGGCTCAGTTCCTGGCACGTATTTATCGAGTCTAAGACACAATCAATGATAAAAGAAGCCATCATCCATTTGGAGGCCACTAAGAAAAAATGCTGCCAAGTAACCTATAACAGAATGCTTTCTTGTCACTCAGAACTATTGTATAATTATTGAAAAAGCTTTATAATTAGATTAGAGGCCTGGTGCATGAAAATCGTGCACTGGGGGTGGGGGGGTGTGTCCCTCAACCTGGCCTGCTATCTCTCAGTCTGGGAGCCCTCAGGAGATGTCTGACTGATGGGGAGTGGGCCTAAGCTGGCAGTCAGACATCCTTAGCACTGCTGCGGAGGCAGGAGAGGCTCCCGCCACTGCTGTTGCACTCGACAGCTGTAATCCCGGCTTCAGGTGGAGCAGCACTCCTCCTGTGGGAGCGCACTGACCACCAGGGGGCAGCTCCTGCATTGAGCATCTGTTCCCCGGTGGTCAGTGCCCATCATAGCGAACGGTTGTTCCGCCATTCGGTCTATTTGCATATTAGCCTTTTATTATATAGGAGGATTTATCATATATCTCTCTTGTACCTCCATAAAAAATAAACTGGCAAAGGTATTCCTTACACATCTCCACATGCCATGTTGACTCTTCTGACTCCCTTTAATTCAGTCGCTGATGTCCACTTGTCCCACCTGATGCTCCCCTGTGGTCTCTGGGACAGTCTTCCATCTGCCAGATGCTCCAATGCCAGTCTAGAGGTTGTCGCTTTCTTGTTCCTCCCAGATGTGACAAGAGAAGGCTTTTTCAGATAACCAAGTCGCCTATCTTTGGTGACTAAACGTGCCACACTCACAGGTGCACAGGCACAATAATGTCTTTAGGGAAGAACTCTTTCTTGGGAATTGCTTTAGTTTATGATTATTACAGCTGCAAGTTTCAATCATCAATAATTATGTAAAGGAACACAACATCTGCTTTCATAGAGCGTGTTCATGACCTTGATCTCTTTTTAGCACCTTTAACATTACAGAAAAACTTCAGAGCCTTTTACGGAATGTTGGGGTTTTGTCAGCATTTCCTATCTGTCTAAACTCAATTTTCACTCAAATCACAAATCACTAGAAAATAAGCAGCTACCACCGTTCTAAACTGGCAGGTGGTTTGATCAATGGGTGTTCTACGCCTCAACAACAGTCCTGTGCAACTTATGAATTGGACGCACCAGCCACTTACTGCTTTGAAATTCCTTTCATCTCTTTGAAGGGATTTATCAGTCTTTCCAGTGTTCAAGCTGCACAATTTGTCATCTGGAAGGCAATACTTTTGCCATGACTCTATAACACGGCTTCAGCTACTTATCTTCAGTCTCAGGTTCTGGAAAGCTCTTGGTTATTTCTTTGCAAAAAATACAAACCGGGGTCATTCCTCTAACAAAAATTTGCTTCACTGATATCCTGTTGCTCCGATTCTGTGACTTTTTATGCACACAAGAACTTTTTGCTTCAGTGTTGAATCATGATTTCATATTTTTGAAGGTCCTTCATATGCAATTAACCTGGACATTGGTATTACCAACAACATACATAAACACAATTGCTATGTCCACATCTGCACCAACAGTGCTGCACCATGCTGTCTAGCCAATGGCGATGCATCACAGTAAACACATCCTGACTTCAGAGATAATAAAACATGGTGGTGGGGGTAGGGTATACACCTCAGAATTGATGGAATATAGTATCTGAGACATAAATAAATTCTCCTATAATTTATGTAAAAAAAAACATTTCCAAAGAAGGACGCCAGAAATTCCCCCCATCCCTGTGTACACATGCTGCTTCTCCACCGAGAGGTGAATTCACTCCGCCCTTCCATCTGAGCTGGCCTCGTGGCTCGCTTTCACCAGAAGAATGTGGCAGAGCAGCCAGGGTCCCTGCTGGATTGCCCAGCCCAGCCCAGGGAACAGCCTCACTGTAAGTCTTCCCATTCTGCCCCCACGCACTATTCCTCACGAGCAAAGAACTAAGCTACAGCACATAATTAGCCTTAAATGGGGGCAGCAGCCACTTCTGCATTTCCTTATCTACAGATTCATAATAGATGCAAGATGCGTCTAAGGTGAATGAAATATGTTATTATAGATGTTCAAAATGAGGGCAAACTCGCTCTTTTCTCTTTTGTTGTTGTTAATCCTCATTCAAGGATATATTTTTTTCCCACTGACTTTTAGAGAGAGTGGAAAGGAGGAGGAGAGATGGAGAGAAAGAAACATTGATGTGAGAAAGACATATGGATTGGTTGCCTCCTGGGGACCAGGGATCAAACCTACAACTGAGGTAACATGCCCCTTGACCAGAATCAAACCCAGGACCCTTCAGTCTATAGGCTGACTCTCTATCCACTGAGCAAAACAGGCTAGGGATGTTTTCTCTTTCAAACTGATCCTTCTGTTTATCAAGGCAATGTTTTCTAAGTTAATTAACTGTGGAACAGAAAGTCCTCCATGCACACAACTTTAATTAATTCTCAATTACCAATTCCCATGTATGTCCTCCAAGTAGGCAAAAATATACAGTGTTGGGAGACAGGGAAAAAAGGCATGGAGCAGGAAAAACACAACAGTCTTGTTTTTGTTACATTTAAAATTTATCAAATGTTATAAACGGTTAAAATATACCCACCTTTAGGGTGGTTTTCAAAACAGTGAGAACATACACAAATCATTGTATGCTTCTTACTTAATTTGTTCTTCTTCGTCCTTCCATGTTGCTAAGAGACTGTCTTTTTCAAGGCTCAAATACACAGAATTTTCCAAATTTAGAAAACAGGAGGACTTGCAGAAAAGCTTCAAAAGGCAGCCGCTCAGAGGTAAAAATTTATCTGGTCATGATCAATCCACATTTCTCTCACCAACTTCCTGAAATATATTATCAAATGCTTGGATCACTCACGAAAACTTCAAAACTTATCATCTCCGGTATGTGGCTCTCTTAGTGATATCCCTTTACTCCTTACGGGAGAGACAACCCCCGGAAAGTCAATCTTTAACGGAAAGACAATGAGGAGCCACTGGAGACTGCATGCATCTTGATTTCTGATTAGTGTTCAGAGCATGTTGACCACAACTAGGGATAAACTGTAACCAAAGCATCACTGTGGGGAGCTGGGAAAGATAACAATATCAACAGTGATATTTTGTTCCTTAATTTAGCCCCGTGATGGCGAACCTATGACACGCGTGTCAGAGGTGACACGCGAACTCATTTTTTTGGTTGATTTTTCTTTGTTAAATGGCATTGAAATATAGAAAATAAATATCAAAAATATAAGTCTGTGTTTTACTATGGTTGCAAATATCAAAAAATTTCTATATGTGACACGGCACCAGAGTTAAGTTAGGGTTTTTCAAAATGCTGACACGCCAAGCTCAAAAGGTTTGCCATCGCCAAAACCAGTTTGGCTCAGTGGATAGAGCGTCGGCCTGCGGACTGAAAGGTCCCAGGTTTGATTCTGGTCAAGGGCATGTACCTGGGTTGCGGGCACATCCCCAGTAGGAGATGTGCAGGAGGCGGCTGATCGATGTTTCTCTCTCATCGATGTTTCTAACTCTCTATCTCTCTCCCTTCCTCTCTGTAAAAAATCAATAAAATATATTTTTAAAAAAAAGGTTCGCCATCACTGATTTAGACACTGGGGCATGCAGTATAACGTATTGTTAAACATACAGATTACAGGATCATGATATTACAAAAGACTTTTTTATTCTTTCCCTTGAGACTCCTGGGTGTACTTATTTATGTTTATAGATTATTAGCTACCTGACAGAGAGTCTGGGGCAAGGAACAAAAAGGTAATAGGTGCCTCTGACAACTGAAGATCAAAAAATCCCCAACACAATTGATAGATACTAGAATGTACATCGATGGGGAAAAGGTTCAATTATAGGATATTGACAGACAAGCCTCACACACATCTCTTTATTTTTATTGACTTTTAAAAAGAGAGAGGGAGAGGGAGAGAAAGGGAAACATCGATGTGAGAGTCAAACATTGATCAGCTGCCTCCTGCTGCCCTACACTGGGGATCAAGCCGGGCATGTTCCCTGACCGGAAATGAATTGGCAACCTTGCAGGGCACAAGACAACACCCAACTAACTGAGCCACACCAGCCAAGGCAACACACCTCTCTTTGAAAAGGATGCATTTTTATTACATTTTTAAACATCCAAGTACGTATTAAAGGAATTTTTATAGGGGTACCTCTACCACTAACCACAGTGGACCACAGGGACAGGCCAGCTTTGCTGAGAAAATCAACTGCCTTTATTTGTATGAGAAACAATACAACCAGACCCAACTGAAGAAGAGAAAGCTCAGAAGCCTCGCACCCCAACCAGCCCAGGCCGTATGTCTGTAAAGCATGCAGAGCCTTCTCGGGAGGCAGAGATAGCAGGACTAAAAAGATCGAGTGTAGCCCCAATTCCGCCACTCAGGCGAGCCGTTTTGTTCCTCTGAATACTGATTTCCTCCTCAGGGAAGAGAGGAAAGATGCTGGAAGAGTGTGGGGCTGGGGGAAGCAGCTAATGTCTTCTGAGCATATCCTGTGTGGCCGGCCAATGTCCTTACATCATCTCATCTCATCCTCACATCCGTTTTCAATTTTACAAAGAGGGAAGGGAGGCCGGGAAGGCCCTGCAGGTAGGATGTAAACTCTGGTCTCTCTGGCTTCAAAGCATCGCTGCCCACCTGCTACACTTACCTCACCAATTCCGTTTCCGGAGATGGAGGGCCACACTGCTCAGTGCTCACACACTTCTCTCTCCGGGAGCTGGGCTATCCTTTCCAAGTCACACCCCAGAGCTCATCCTCTCCAGCAAACTCTCTGGCCTGCCCCTCCACCACCCCCCTCCCCCGCCCCCCCACCGCCACCGCCACCACCTAAACCCATACACATGAGAGGAGCAGAGTTGGCCACCCCCACTATGCCTCTTTGGGATATTGATTATTTTAAGCTTATTGTTAAGAAATGAAAAGACTCAGGAAAAACCTTTGACCTTCCCCGATTGCCTAATTTAGAGGACCTGCTCCAGGAAGAAAGCTCCTCTAGTTTAGTGTGAACAAGGTGTGACAGGCAGGGAGGAGCCTAGCAAGGCCCCCTGACCAAAGTCCTCTCTGTGTCCCAGGGTTAAAGATGGCCCAGAAAACACCCTTTCACCAAACATTTGCTTTTTTCTCTCCATGTGAATTGCCTTCCTGCCCATTCAAGTCCCAAACCATCACCCCCCCCCTTCTCCTTAGCTAGGTATGTCCTATAAGACGTAACTATCCAATCTGCCCTCAGTTCTCATGGTCTTATGGAACCTCTGTATGAACATACGTAACAAATCTGGACATCTCTCCTGTTAATCTGTCTCACGTTAATTTGATTCTTCATCCAGCCAGAACAACTTAGAAAGGTGGGAGGGAAATTATTTGTTCCCTCACACATGCTCTTGGTTTTTTCCTGCTAGTGAAAACCCCGTATCTACAGAACACAATGAACTTGGAAGCTGACAAAAGGTCAGGGTCATCACTTTTCTTTCCAAATAACCTGATGAATGTTTGTAACAGGTGTCCTGCTCAGAACCGAACAGAGATTCCAGTCCTGCAGGCTTGGCGGCTCTAGCTGCCGAGGTGGGCTCTGTGCGGCACAATGAACACTGGTATCCATGGGACCCTAAGACCCCCGGGCACCAACCGAGTCTCCAGGGAGGTGAGTGCACATTTATAATGAAGGAATGACCATTAGCAGCACCAACCCAACTAGTTCTCATATTCCTATTTTTAAACTACTTTTTGAATTAGAGGAAAAGCCCGAGGATCACGAATCCTGAAACTCGCTGTCTAGTTTCATAAAAAGCTTGCCACTTCACAAATAAAATCTGAAGCCAAAGAGAAACCAGGGCCGTTTGTGCCCTAGACAACAGAGGCCTTTTTGGTAAAATCATGATTTTGTGCTGATGGGAACTGCCAGTGAGTGGTACTTGCTCTAAAATGATACACATTTTACAGAAGTTGTTTCAACGGAAGTGCAACCATAGTTGTACACATGCACTTAACCTCCAGGCTACCACGCTGAATGTAGAGGGCAGAGCTGTTCTCCCAGTGAGACACATCCTAACATTCCTTACAGGTAAAGGAAACCCCTCCTAAGCATATCATCCAGTCAATGACTACAGCAGTGCCCCCTTATCCAAAATTTTGCTTTCTGTGGTTTCAGTTACCTGAGGTCAACTGCAGTCCAAAAATATTAAACGGAAAATTCCAGAAGTAAACAATTCATAAGTCTTACACTGCCCGCCATTCTGAACAGTGTGATGAAATCCCTCCCTGTCCAGCTCCACCCTGCCCGGGACGTGGCCCATCTCTTCGTCCAGCGCAACCACACTGTGGACACTGCCCACCCATTAGTCACTTGGCAGCCCCCCTGTGTTATCAAGTTGACTGTTGCGGGGTCTCAGTGCTTGTGCTCAAGTAACCCTTAGTTTACTTAATAATGGCCCCAAAGCACAAGAAGAACAATGCCAACAACTGAGATATACCAAAGAGAAGCCATAATGTGCGTCCTTTAACTGAAAAGGTGAACATTCTCAGCTTAATAAAGAGAAGAAATTATATGCCAAGGTTGCTACGATCTCTGATAAGAATGAATCTTCTATCAGAGACATTATGAAGAAGGAAAAAGAAATGAGTGCTAGTTTGGGGGTCCCACCTCAAACTGCCAAAGTTATGGCCACAGTGCACGGTAAGTGCTAGGTAGATGGAAAAGGCGTTGCAGTGGTGGGTGGGAGACCTGAACAGAAAACATGCCTGACTGACTGCAACGGTTGCACCAGAAAGCACCGAGCCTATATGAAGACTTCAGCAAGGGATCACCTAAAATGAGTGACCACATTCACACAACTTTACTACAGTGTGTTATCATTGTTCCGTTTTATTATAGTTACTGGTGTTAATCTCCTACTGTGCCTAATCTACAAATTCAACTTTATTGTAGGTATGTATGTATGTATAGGAAAAAATATAGTATATACAGGGTTCGGTACTATCCACGGTGTCAGGCATCCACTGGGGGTCTTGGGACATATCCCCCGTGGATAAGGGGGGACTGCTATGTTAACATGCTGTAAGGTACCATGGTAGCAAGTCC
>NW_005871371.1:131817-133950 GCF_000147115.1 Myotis lucifugus | reverse complement strand
TAACAATGATGGAGAAAATGGATTCTGGTGAAGTAACAAGTAGGCCCCACAGCCGGCTGTCACTCACCGAGGATACGAAGTCTGTGCACACTTTCAGATCCAGCTGGACAGAAAAATGATCAAGAATATCTACCCACCCAAACCTTTGCAACGGCAGCCAAGAAAAAAAAAAAGAAAAAAGAAAGACCAGCAATCAACTTTACTTAACATTTGCAAACTTGGTAAGTACCAAGAAACCAGCATGTGTCTAGTTGTCATTGCAAGGAGCAAGGAGGGAGAGCAGAAGGGTGCAGAGTCTGAGAGAATTGAAGCCTTTCAAAAATAGTACTTAGGCCCTCGCTGGTTTGGCTCAGTGGATATAGCTTCGGCTGGCAGACTGAAGGGTTGAGGGTTTGATTCTGGTCAAGGGCACATACCTGGGTTGCAGGCTCAATCCCTGGCCCAGGTCAGGGAGCATGCAGGAGGCCACCAATCGATGTGCCTCTCTCACATCGATGCTCCTCTCTCTCTGTCTCTCCCCCTTCCTTCCACTCTCTCTAAAAATCAATGGAAATATATCCTCGGGTGAAGATTAAGAACATAAAAAAAATAGGTCTTAGGAGTACTCCCTTCAGCAGTACTGGTCCCCTAATTACTAGGTAACACATTTCTGAAAGGGTTTCCTTCTTTCTGGAGTCACCCTGCAATAGAAAGTCTTAATGGTTGAGGAAACCTCATACCATAAGAACAGGGTGTAAAAACATAAAACAAACTTAAATTGCTTAAAACTGCTCACATTGCCACCACTTCCACGGATGCATGTGCACTGCTGGCACCTCTCGCGTGGAACTGAGAGCGCACTGCGAGAGCCTCCCGCAGGCTATGCGCCATTCTGCCCTGAGACAGAGAGCGGTGCCCAGAGATCCTCAAGTTGGTGGTGGCTCCCTTTGACGCTGGAGAACTCATCACCCAGAGAGAGCTGGTCTCCAGGCAGGTGAGCGACGACCTGACGGAGCGAGCCTCGACCTTTGGGCTCATCCTGGATGACGTGTTCTTGACGCATCTGACCTTCGGGAAGGAGTTCACAGAAGCGGTAGAAGCCAAATAGGTGGCCCAGCAGGAAGCGGAAAGGGCCAGATTTGTGGTGGAAAAGGTCGAGCAGCAGAAGAAGGCAGCCATCATCTCTGCTGAGGGCGACTCCAAAGCCACCGAGCTGATCGCAAACTCGCTTGCTACTGCGGGCGACAGCCTGATCGAGCTGCGCAAGCTGGAAGCCGCCGAGGACATCGCCTACCAGCTCTCCCGCTCTCGGAACATCACCTACCTGCCGGCCCGGCCCGGGCAGTTGGTGCTCCTGCAGCTTCCCCAGCGAGGCCTGCCCCGCCCGCACCGGCTCGGACCCCGGGGGCCACAGCCCCGAGGATTCTGAACATCACGTTCCTTCTGCCCCTGCCCCAGAATCACTGTGAAATTTCATGATTGGCTTAACGTGAAGGAAATAAAAGTAAAATCACTTCAGCTCTCTAAAAAAAAAAAAAAAAAGGCGGTCATGTGGACGCACACAAAGCCCAGGAGCAGAGCCGCGGGGTAGTACACTGATCTTGATGAAAACAACTATTTTCCTGCAATGCTCTAACCCAGTGGTTCTCAACCTTCTGGCCCTTTAAATACAGTTCCTCATGTTGTAACCCAACCATAAAATTATTTTCGTTGCTACTTCATAACTGTAATGTTGCTACTGTTATGAATCGTCATGTAAATATCTGATATGCAGGATGGTCTTAGGCGACCCCTGTGAAAGGGCTGTTCGACCGCCAAAGGGGTCGCGACCCACAGGTTGAGAACCGCTGTTCTAACCGATTGTCGCCTGGGACCTAAGAAAGGAAGGAACTCGGCAGTGGACAAAGCTCTGCACATTCTGTCCTGATACATGGGCGGAAGGACTGCTGTCAGATGGCAAGTGAAGGCAGGAGAAACTGCCTCCCCCGTAACAGGAAAGAAATCTCAAAGCCACAGAGATGTGCGACCCATTCAGGAGTCACAGGGGATCCTCGGAATGATGAGCACCGTGTCCTGGTTATGTCTGCAGTGGTCTGTTTGTTTTGTTTACTAGTCCATGAAAGAATAGTGTCTAAAATCGATGATGTTTTAGTA
>NW_005871371.1:103798-127791 GCF_000147115.1 Myotis lucifugus | reverse complement strand
CCCTTGATTTTATGCAATTGCATTCTTTTTTAGAACTGAAGGGGAGCAGCATATGCCACACCCCCCAAAATATGACTGTTTGGCATAAGGGTTATCTGGTTACTTTTAAGAAAAAGCAAACACAAAACAGCTCTGAAAAACCAGTAGAAGGTATCCTTTTGAAAGAGACATTTCCATTTGTACGGGCGTCTCCCTCTCGGTACCAGAATAGAGAGGACCTCTGAGTCTCTAGAAACCCTTATTAATGGAGAAGGCAGTGATTTAAATCCTTTTAACAACCTTACCCTGGTTGTCTGTGCTTTTCCTGGAAACCTCCCATAACTGGATCCCTCACCACAATCAGCCCCCTTTCCACCTCCCCACTCACCAGCTCCAACATCTTTAGCTGAAGAAGGTATTCCAAGTGATGTTTTGGGCCACGTGGGGGGATTGCTCAGTTTTCCTGGGTATCTCCCAAGTATGCAGGATGCGTACCTATTATTAGACCTCTGTTTTACTCCTGTTAGCCTGTCTTTTATTACGAGGGCAGGGGGTGGGCTCAGCCAGGGATTTGGAAGGGGGGGGATTGCACTTCCTCCCTCAGAGAACCCCCTTATCTCATTATTGGGAGTGTCACTGCACTAGGGCTGGGAATGGAGCAGTAAACAAAACAGACACAGACCTTGCCTGCGGAGTACAGAGCAAACAAATAATCACAAGTAGCTATTTGCCATGTTTTCCTTTTCCCACATCGGTTTAATCCTCACAAGCACCCTGCAAATGATGACTAATCCCCAGCTCACACATGTGAAAACTGCCATCAAATGGCAGCTAGAAGGAGCTGATTTGGGATTGGAATTTGGGCCAAGGGACTCCAGCACTCATCCCTTCAAGGCCAACACTGCAGCAGTTGCTATGCCTGGCCTCCGAGGCTTCGAATTGGGCTGAAAACTCTGGAATCATCTTTGACTCCCCCCCCCCCCACCCAAGCTATAAAACAACCCTAGTCTGCCAAACTTTTAAACCCTACTATATAAAGTTCTCTTTATTCTCCCAAAAGGCAACTCATTTTTTTTTAACTTTTTTATTGAATTTACTGGGGTGGCACTGGTTAATAAAATTATATAGGTTTCAGGTGTATAATTCTATAATACATCTTCTGTATATTGCATTGTGTGTTCACCACCTCAAGTCAAGACTCCTTCCATCACCATTTATCCCTTTACCTTCTTCTACTCTTCCCTCCCCCCTTCTTTCTGGCAATCACCAGATTGTTGTCTGTCTCTGTAAATTGGGTTTTTTCCTTAATCCTTTAACCTTTTCCGCCCAGCCCCACAATGCCCCTCCCCTCTAACAGCTGTCAGTCTGTTCTCTATGAGTCTTTTTCTATTTTGTTTGTTAGTTTGTTTTGTGAAATCATATGGTACTTGTCTTTCTCTAACTTGACTTAGCATAATGCTCTCCAGGTCCGTTCATGTTGTAACAAAAGGTAAGATTTTCCAAAAGGCAACTTTTAATTTAACAAGTTTCTTAATCAAATGTAGCATTCAAAATCTGTGTGTGTGTGTGTGTGTGTGTGTGTGTGTGTGTGTGTGTGTGTTGGGGGGCATACGATATTATGTTTCCAGGAAATGTGTTTGTTATCTTGTACAATTCATTTACTGACCACCGTTACTTAACAGGCATGTCTAGAGTCCCTACTGTGTGCGAGGCCATTCATCCTCTGGTCCCTGGCTCCTCATCATCTTCCAACCCCAGCCTTTGCACATAGGCATCCACCTTCAGGGAAGGTGTTGGCTAACTCCCACTAGTCACCACCCATCCTTCAGTCTCAGCGATGTCCCATAAGCTTTGCAAGGGCAGGGACCACGTTTTTCTTCTCTGCTGTATCCCCAACATCCACCACAGTACTTGGCTCAGAGCAGGTTATAACAAATCTCAGCTGAACAAATGTCACTTCCCCAGGAAAACCTCCCAAGGCCACAACTCGGGGTCAGAGAGGCCTCCCTTCCTATCCTTAACATCCTAAGCTTCTCCCATCCTAGCATTCATCACCTGACACTTTAATTGTGGCTTATTTCCTCTGCTAGATTAAATTCTTGAAAGCCCAAGTTTTATCTTAGTTAACATGAAATCACAAAGACTTCCATAGCACCTGGCAATATTTGTTGACTATCCTTATTACATCTTTCCGTAACTAACCTGTCTCCCTTTTTCAATAAAAAAGGAAAAGATGACATTTTGTAATACTCTTGAGAGCCTGTGATGCCACAAAATGATGATCACATTAAAGGACTCTAATTAGCAATTCAGATAACAGAGTGAAACCCACTTAAGTTAGAACACTCATTCACCCACCAGAGAATTATCTCCTCACAGTCCCAACATACTGCCTGGGATACTAAGAGTGTCTCTAGAACCACTTTTACACCCCAGGCAACCATTAGCTGTAATCTTCCAAATATTGACCGAATTTGCAAAAGTGCATCCATAAGGATAGGCTATGTAATGCTGCGGGAACTTTGTTTCATTTCTCACACACTCAGCATGTCCATTTCAGGTTGGGTACGCGTCTCAAAAGGGAGGACGGAGCCTCCACAATCTAGAAGGCCACCAGGCGGTGGGGAGGGGGGGGGGGTGAAGAGCCTGCGCCCTGGAGGAGGAGAACTGGAAATAATCGGTGACCGGCATTAGTGGCCACACCACAGGAGGTTTGGCAGAAATGTAAACTTTCTACAAGAGCCGTTAACTTTCTACCTATGGCATCCCAAAAGGTAACTTTGAATTAATATACGGACTCAATTAATTTTTTTGCTCTAACAAAGCTAACAAGACAAATGCAGGTTATTCCTCATTATATGGCCATTCACCAAGGAAAGAACCTGCCATAATGTAACTGAAAAAGAAGCGAACACATTCCCAGAACACACACATAATAGAATTTTATTAGCAGCCCAACACGGCTCTAGAAGCTAAAAGCAGATCTGTTCCCAGCTGTTCACGGGTATTGGCACAAGAAGGTCTCAGCATTACCCCACTGCTTCCACCTGGCACTGTCAAAACCATTAGCTCACGCATGGCACACGGGCATGGAGTACCTACCATGCTCTTTACAACTCCTAGAATTTACACTCTCATCTCAAGTATCTATTCAGACTCACGGCAAATGATACAGGAAGGCACAGCAAAGAGGTGATCACAACAGAGGGGACCAAGCAAAGAGAACCAAGGCTGAAGGTAAATTCAAATCCCAAAGGAAGTTGTAGAGATTTTTAAAAAATAACTGCTAATGGAGAGGGTGAAGAGAAGGGGAGAGGTCTGGAGAGCTTGGGAACACCAGTATTTGAGAGAGATTTCTGAGAAAAGGAAGCCTGGTTAGAAATTTTTAGAAAGGGCCAGAAGGAAAGAGGCTTGAGAAGTTAAGAGATGAAAGAAGCCATGGACTAAAGAATGAGCAGCCCCAGTTCCCGCTCCAGGGAAGAGGTTTGAACCTAGGTCAGTGGTCGGCAAACTCATTAGTCAACAGAGCCAAATATCAACAGTACAACGATTGAAATTTCTTTTGAGAGCCAAATTTTTTAAACTTAAACTATATAGGTAGGTACATAGTACCTATATAGTTCAAGTACTGTTGATATTTGGTGCCTCCCCCGCGCTGCGTATCCCCTGGCCCGCCTGTGCCCAACCGGCCGACACCCCCTACTTCTTCTAACGCCACTTCTTCAAAATAGACTCGCCCAGGCTGAAAACCAACTTCTGCACATGGGCCACGAAGTTTCAATCGCACTGTACGTGCGCACCCGCATGTGGTATTTTGTGGACGAGCCCCACTCAAGGGGCCAAAGAGCCGCATGTGGCTCTCCAGCCGCGGTTTGCCGACCACTGACCTAAGAAGTCTCCCGTGACTTCCAGTGAGCCTCTTCCTAAGTAGCACTGAAGCAGCAACAGTGTTTCTGAAGTCCATCCTGCTTTCCCTTCTGCGCACCCACACCTGCTCTCCCAGCCCCTCATCTCCTGCTGGGAAGCCTTCTCTGGTGTCCCCGCCCAGCGCCGCCGGCTGGCCACCCAGGATGCCTGTGCTGCTCCTCTAAGACACTCCTCCAAGACAAGGCCCACCGCACCCACAGTGGGGTCTCCCCGCCGGAAGAGGCGTATCTTAGTTGTCTGTGTGTCCCTGGCACCCAGAAGAGTTCTCTGCACAGAGTAGGCATTCCAAGGTTTCTGTAAGGAAGGAAATAAAGGGGTTACAAAAGCAGAGCAACAGTAACTTGAAGGGGTGATGGGGCTGAGAAGAGGAGATATGTTGTGATAAGCCCATAACAATGACTCAGCACATCTATAGGCGAAGGGGGAAGCAATGGAGAGGAAAAGACTCAAGATGCTGGGATAAGAAACAGGAAATGGAAGACAGGGCCCAAATGTGTGTGTGTGATCAATTCCGTTATCACCGTGGCTCACTGTATTATAGTGATACACACAATCTCCGCTGTTAATGTGTGAACTTCTTGAAGATAGGATATGCATTTTTTAGCAACCACAGCCTTAAACTCACAGGGGATTTAATAAATATTAAGTGACTGAAGAGTGAATTATTTTAATGTTTTCTGCCCACCTAACTGAAATAGTCTAAATTTTACTTGCACTCAGGGTGGCTTATTAAAATGGACATTGTTGATCACATATTATTGTCTTTAATAAACAAAACTTTAACAATCAAATGGCTAAATCTCTGAACATAACACAATCTAAACACCTTCTGTGTTTGGGTTTTGGTGTCTGTCCTACAACATACTCCGTCCAAAAAACTTGAATGCCATATGGATTGAAATGGAGATGGCTCACCCTTCACTTTATAAGTACCTAACCAATTATATTTATGGAATAAAATTATGACTTAGTTTCTTAAAAGGCCACAAAGTTAGTTTTACAGATCGGGGGGTGTGTGTTTGTGTGTGTGGCATTACACTGCTTTTTAAGACATGGTAAAAATAAATATCTCAGGAAAGGATATGTAACTTAAGTTTAAACACGAAGAGCACACTTTTTTTATGTAGAGAAAAATTAGCACACTGTTTTTTTAATGGGTTTCTGTTTAAAGCAGAATAACCCTACATAGAAATGGAAGCTCGAGCAGTTCTGTTATGAACAAAGATACTGAAAAATAAAATCAATCAATTCTATGAGGTGATGTATCAAAAAGCACATTAGGGAAGAAGCTGAGGCGGGCAGAATCCCAACCACTCATCCTTAGCCACTTCCCCTGATGACCTCCAGGGAATTCCTGCTGCTCCCTAGCTGCTGTTCACAGACATTTGAAATGAGCACACCACTAGTTACCCTCTCCTTTACTGAAACTTAGCCTCGTCAAGTTCAACTCACAAAGAACCGATGCTGATGAAGAGAACTGTCCTCAACATCGTGAAAACAGGCCCTGCATATTTTCAGCTTCCTACTGCTTTTAAAATATAATTTAGCTTGCATGAATTTTCAAAACCAAATCGCAAGCTTGCGGTGTCCTTCACTATTAGGTCAGAGAAGCTGAGCAGAGTGATTCAGTAGCTACAGGGCCACATATAAGTACAAGGTATTGACCAAAATTACATCAAATACAGCTGCTTCCACAGCAATTTAACTGCCAAGGCGGAGGACATTAGCGCTGCACCTCCTGACAGCACAATTCAGAGAACATCGGGGATGTCCGCAGGTCACACTGTCAGGCACCAGGAGGAAATAAATTTAAAACTGGTTGTGATTTTTTTTTTTTCTGGAAAGGATCTGTAGGAGGTTTCAAGCAATTTTTTTTTCAAACTTTTCAGAGAGTTGAGTCAGACATCTACATCACTTTACATATTATAATTTGACTATAACTGAATCATGCCTCAAAAAGGACATCCTGAAGTAGAACCAACAGGAACCAACCCACTGGGGTGTACTCATCAGCATGCTAACTTTACTGCTTCACTGATAAACTTGAAGCATTTCTCCTTCTAGACCAGTGGTTCTCAACCTGTGGGTCGCGACCCCTTTGGCGGTCGATCGACCCTTTCACAGGGGTCTCCTAAGACCATCCTGCATATCAGATATTTACATTAGGATTCATAACAGTAGCAACATTACAGTTATGAAGTAGCGACGAAAATAATTTTATGGTTGGGTCACAACATGAGGAACTGTATTTAAAGGGCCAGAAGGTTGAGAACCATTGTTCTAGACCAGCCGTGGGCAAGCTACGGCCCTCGGGCCGAATCCGGCCCATTTGAAATGAATAAAACTAAAAAAAAAAAAAAGACCGTACTCTTTTATGTAATGATGTTTACTTTGAATTTATATTAGTTCACACAAACACTCCATCCATGCTTTTGTTCCGGCCCTCCGGTCCAGTTTAAGAACCCATTGTGGCCCTCTAGTCAAAAAGTTTGCCCACCCCTGGTCTAGACAAATAGTTCCAGTCATACGTTTTCTGGACAATATAGTAACTATCATTACTCTAAAAGAATTTAAAAACGCCTAACATTTTAGTCCCTTTTAATCCAGGATAGGCTGTTTATTTAAAAGTTTGTTTTTATTTTTCTTGTTCTGGAAACTGTACCAACAGCACTTGGTGCTCAGTCCTACAGTGCTGACTGGGGCGGGGGAGGGGAGGCTACCCTCCAGGCAAGAGGCTTTGTGAGCAATTCTCCATTCTTGGCTGACCATACTGTTGGATTTATAAATTCGAAAGATTAAATAAAATGTAATTAGATTTTCAATTCACTTCCACCTTTTATTACAGATCCTTCAGAGACTTTTAAGATGATGCAAATGGAAAGGCATTCATTTTTATGGACTGAATACAAGTACAGTGGGGCCTTGACTTATGAGTTTAATTCGTTCCGAGACCGAGCTCGTTAACTCAAATTACTCTATCAACTCAATGCAAAAAATCGGCCGAGAGACAGCTGGTATCTCAAAAAACTCGTTAGTCGGGACACTCGTAAGTCCAGGCCCCACTGTATCCTAAATTCAACGTCAACAGATGTTAACTAACCAGTGCATAGCTCCTGGGAGGACTAAACAAGTGAACCAGGCTGCTGAAGCCAAAGCTGGTTAGACGAGCAAGAACAGGCCGGGATGCCAACTGAGGACTAAACAAGCGAACCAGGCTGCTGAAGCCAAAGCTGGTTAGACGAGCAAGAACATGCCGGGATGCCTCTCGGAAGCACTGGTCTCCCAGCACCATGCTCTTCCTCTGCCTCACTTTGTTCAGCTGTTACTCTTTTCATGAATTTATCTTCCCAACAAGAGTCTATGCCTCTTGAGGTTGTAACCTCTGTATCTGTCACTCCTTAGCCCATGTGAAGTATACAGTAAGTGCGTGATGGTACAAAGAAAAGCAGTGCAGTAGCACTAATAATAATTCAAGAGTTGCTATAACCCTCAAGTGCTCAAAGACTGGTTCTTTAGCCTGGACCCTAGCAAATTCTGACACCTATTTTTTAAACTATTATCTGTTAAAGATGGAAAGTACTAACCCCCCTCAATTGTCAAACAGTCTTAAACGGCCCAAACTTTGGAGAAGACGAAGTACGCTACATGTGAAGAAAGACCACAGGGAGCGTGGGAAAGCGTCCACCGGAACCAGCAAACATTCTTCGGAAGTGAAAGCACTACATTCCACCATAAGTTTTGCAAAGTGGTCTAAGTTTTTCTATCTGTAGAATACAGTTTAAAAAACACACACATAAAAAACGATGCTAAATAACTCTTTATCCTCGGCACCAGCAGTTCTCAGAGTATAATCTAGGAACCCCTGGAGGTCTCCAAGACCCCTTCAAGGGACACAAAAGGTCCAAGCAGCGGAGTTTAGACATGAGTGTGATGAGACACAGAGTAAATACAGAAGCAGGTAAGAATCTAGCCATCTTCCACTAACTAGGCGCTGAAGAGATCTGTAAGTGTACAATGATGCCACTCTTCTCACTAAATTGGTTTTGTTTTGGACAATATGGTTATTTTTCATTAAAAATGCTCACATATTTCTTTTTAAGTGAATTTATAAACATTTTTTTCATGTCCAGTTTTAATTTCTAGTATGGGTGAGGATTAACAAAAAAGTAATAATAATTCTACGTTCCTGACTCATCAATGCCTTCCTCCACCTTGATAAACTTGAATACACCTACAAATGTATTAAAGTTCTTTTCAGTGATTGATATAAAGATAAACTTTTGCCCAAGAGCCAAAACACGGCTAGAAAAAGAATATTCTCAGCACGAGTTTAATTAAACTTGCAGCTGACAAGCAACAGGTCTCTCAGGCAACTAGCAGCACTTTGGGAGCCAAGGAAGTAAAACCATTAAAACAGAGCTTTTCAACAGGAAAAGGCCACTGGGGACTCTGAAATAATGCACTCAACGAAAGCGTTACATATCCGAATCCCCAGCAAAATGATTCTGACAGGAGTCTGAGCACACCTGGCTGAAAACCCAGGGGGGGTGCTAAAGCCAAGCCTATTGGCAGAGGTTCAACTTGTGGTCCAGGCTCTGGGAAGGTAAGCACTAGGAGACCTGAGCTATTTAAAACATTGAAGGGAAAAAAGCTAATGAAAATAGATTGGGGACAACAAGGACTCACACGTTTACTGAAACAAAGGTTAATCCTTTGATATTGGCTGAAAGATTAGTTATATCGCCACACCCACCCTTCCTGCTAACTAGCAGATAATGTGTGTCTGGTTCAATTTTTTTTTTTAAGGAAGCAACTTAATAATCTTTCACAAGAGATCCATTCAAGAAAAATAAATGTGCCCTGGCTGGTGCGGCTCAGTTGGTTGAGCATCATCCTGTGCACCGAAAGGTCACCGGTTTGATTCCCAGTCAGGGGACATACCCAGGTTTTGGGTTCAATCCCAGGTCAGGGTAAATATGGGAGGCAGCTGATTGATGTTTCTCTCTCTCCCTCCCTCTCCCTTCCTCTCTTTCTAAAAAAAATAAAAACACATCTACACTAATAATAGACAAATATGTAAATTGACCATACCATCGCAACACCCCACAGCCAATCAGGAGTATGCAAATTAGCCCGACAAAGATGGCGAGCCTGTGGGTAGCGCTCATGCGTGCAGGCGCCAAGCAGGGGCAGGGCAGGAACGCTCTTCGCGTCACCATGGCAGGCCTGTGGGCAGCACGCATGCGCCGAGCACCCTGGGGGCGGGACACCTGCCACATCGCCCTGGCGATGTGGAGGGCGTTCCCGACCCCCCCGGCTGCTCAGGGCCTACCCGTGCAGGTGCCAAGTGGCCTGGGTCCCGGGGACGCCACTGGAGTGTCTGGTCCTGTCAGCCCGACCTGCAGGAGGCTGAAGTTCCCAGTCCTTTTCGTTTCTGCAGCCCCTGGACCAGAAGTGAAAACCAAGAGCGCAGGGAGCACCAGGAATTCTGGGAATCGTAGTTCGGGTGGCAGCCCCTGAACCAGAATCGGAAGCCCAGAGCGTGAGGAGCACCAGGAGGGAATCATAGTTCTGGTGGCAGGCGCATAGTTCTGGTGGGATCTCCTAGACACTAGAGCAAAGTGAGCCTGGAGCAAGTTACTGTTGCAGTGGGGGATGGAGAGAAAGCAAAGGTGAGAGACATAAGTAAAGTCAGAGTGTTGAGGAAAAATTAAAAGATATCCTGCAACTTCTAGGAAATCTCCACCAATGGAGCAAAGAAAAAAAAAAAGACCTCTATTATTCTGTGAGCACCAAACCAAACTGAATTGGGGTCTCAGACAATACACTCATATGATTGCAAAGACAGACAGAAACTCCTGGATTGGAGAGGTCTCCCCTGAGGTCTCCCAGATGGAGAGGGTGCAGGTCGGGCTGAGGGACCCACCCCCTGTGCACGAATCTTAGTGCACCAGGCCCCTAGTTTTTAAATAAATAAATACATTTACAAAGAAAAGTGTCCAAGGTTGGGAACAAGGCCTGGAGGGACTCCCCAGCTCCACTGGAGACCAATGGCACCCTTGGGGCCTCTGAGGCTGGCATGGCAGCAGGCAAGCCTCAGGTGGTATTTGAGGTGGGAACGGGCCAGTGCGGCCAGATGGCCTCTGTCAGCACTGACCTGATGACCTGGGGGCACGGGGAGAGGAGGAGAGGCAGGGCTGGAACTGTAGGCCCATGCGATTCCCATCTGAGCACCTAGATATTTTAAAAAATAAACACCAGCTGCTATAGTCCGAGTTGCCAATTCTTCTTTTCCTCCCATTTGCTGCTGCCCTGAATCACCAGCTCAGCTTGGACACCTGGTTGTAACAACAGGGCAGCCTGGCCCTGTTATGAATAAGCACAGGGAAGGGTGCCAGGGGCCCTCCTAATCTGGCTCTCTCAACCCACTTCTCAGCAAATGCTGTCCTCACAGGCTGACCAAATTGCTCGTTTTTCCCAAACATATATTTTAGAGCTCAATCTTATAGGCTATTTATTTGCAACAAAAAAT
The DNA here is from genome assembly GCF_000147115.1 of Myotis lucifugus. Lineage (NCBI taxonomy): Eukaryota > Metazoa > Chordata > Mammalia > Chiroptera > Vespertilionidae > Myotis > Myotis lucifugus. The sequence continues at coordinate 117,353 of NW_005871371.1, read as the reverse complement.
TGTAGCTTTTTCCTTTTATCTTAAGAAAATAACCCTCTAAATAGTTCTTTCTGTAATAACACCAGCTTGGTTCGCTCACTCCCCTCACATTCTCTTATGGGCTATTCATAGTCCCCGTAACTTAACATTTGCTTCCTACTAAACATTCATTTTCTGCCTTTTATTTTTGCCAGCTGTGTGTTCTAAATATAATCTGTCAATGTTCACCTTTTCGAAAAGGCATAGAATAACTATTAGTACACCATAGCGGACTACCTAAATACAGTGACTCAGTAATCCACAGCATCTTTATTTTTAAAAAATCTATTTATCCCTTGTGATGTGTGTCCCCCCCCCCCCCCGTAATTACATGAAAAAGGGTGACATGGTAAAGAGGCACCATTTTTTTTTATAGCTTCAATGTCTACTTATGAACTCCCTGAACGGACGGCAGAGTACACGAACCCCTTTGGTCCTCTCCGCTTGGCAAATTGATGCTCTCTCCGCCCCATAGCCCTGTGCTGATTGATCACACCACCAATCCAGCCAGACTCCACGAGGCCAGACTTGTGCAAGTCACTGATGCACTCACTCCATGACGCAAGCTCTGCAAGAGCCCAGCGTGCTGAAGAGCAGCAAATGAACGCTACGCTGGTCCTGCTAGCCTCATTGGCCTCCAAAGATCACTAACTTAATTCCCTTAAAACATGTAAAACGATTATGCTTAAAAGTAAAGTAAGAACTTAGGTAACAGAACTCCCAAAAGGGGTTCTCTCATAAAACCTGTCTTTTAATTTGAGCCCCATTATTGAAATTCCTAAGCATATTTCCTCACTTCTAAGTAGCTATCTAGTAAAACACATGATCTATTTATTAACTTTAGGAAAACACTACAAAATATAGATTGGTACTGAGACTTACAGGGTTCCAAAACATTAAAATATGGAAAAAAAGCACTTTGAAGTTAAGAAAAGATGGTAATTTTAACAAGATTTGGACTGTTATGTTTAGGAAATGCACATATACTAAGAAAATTAAGTATAATTATTAAAATCTGTTACACTCAATAGAACTACAACTGACCCTTGAACAATGTGGGGGTTGGGGAACCAACCCCAGAATGATTGGAAAACCACACATAATATTTGACTCTCCTCAAATTTGACTCTACCAGTTGTCCCTTAGTATTTGTGGGGGATTGGTTCCAGGATACCCTTGTCGCCTATGGATACTAAAATCCATGGATGTTCAAGTACCTTATGTACAAAGGTACAGATCAATGCATGCAGTCAGCCCTCTGCATTCTCAGACTCCCAATCACAGATCAAAAACAGCATAGGCATTTTTTGGGGAAAATAAAATCTGCATAGAAGCGGACCTGCACAGTTCAAACCCAAGTTGTTCAAGGGTCAATTATATTTTTAAAAGCTTTGAAAAGAATCCTATTATACAAAACTTGGTGTGCTAACATGCCCTTATCCAATTTAAAGCCACCTGGAGATTAGGCCTGATTAGTTTTTTAAGTAACAAAATTACACTCTCTCTGTGACATTTTGTTGATAGGGATATGATGTGTTTTAATTAATGAATAAATTCACACCATGAATGGTCAGGCTCAATGCCTGTCATGACCACCAGGATCACGGGACTGCATGAGATTCTAAAGTAACTTAGGTTCTTTCTGGACCTTATTTTCCTCTTTAATTAAACATGAATAAAACATCCTTATATCTAAGTGTACATGGCAGGGCTTTAATGCTCATCTGGAATCATACAGATGTAAACTGTTGGTATTATTCTCTATCTATATATATAAAAGCCTAAGCGACCATTACAATGGAACGACCAGTCGCTATGACACGCACTGACCACCAGGGGGCAGATGCTCAACGCAGGAGCTGCCCCTTGGTGGTCAGTGTGCTTCCACAGTGGAAGGGTTGCTCAGCCAAAAGCCGGGCTAAGGGCTGGCAAGCCTAGCAACAGTGGTGGAAGCCTCTCCCCCCTCTGCTGCAGTGCTAAGGAGCGAGCAGCAAGTGGTAAGGAGCGAGCAGTGAGTGGTTAGGAGCGAGCAGTGAGGGGTTAGGAGCGCTGAGTGCCGAGCGCCAAGCACAGCTCAGGCTCCTCCCCGGCTGCCTGTCGCCTCGAGCACTGCTACATCCCTCTAGGGGTCCCAGATTGCAAGAGGGCGCAGTCCAGGCTGAGGAACCCCCAACTGGTGCACGAATCCATGCACTGGGCCTCTAGTTTTCTTATTAAATGAGGAAGCATAAAGTCCACAAGGAGAGAAAACACAGGTAAGCCCTTAAATTTTACAGCCATTTAGAGAAAAATAAGTCAGAAATAGTGAAACAAAGAAAACACTATGGATTCACATTCCAGAAGACCCATGTGATTTGACCATACCAGAAAAAAAGCAATTAAGCAGGTATTTTGATCTCCCTAAAGCTCCTAGTAGACAATGTCCACTTGGAAGTATGGAAAACACAGCACAATGGCATCTTCGTTCATCATAAGCACTTTCCAGGCAACACATTCTGAAGTCTCCAGTAAACCCAGGACTCCTCGGGTGGTATTCAACTGACTGGCTACCAGCTGAAAAGAGGAGTAACTCAAGCTTTAAACAAATTTCCTACTGACTTAATTAAACAGGAGCATAGCAAAGAGATGTGTCATCCAGTTCTACTCTCCTATTTGACCCCATGTAAAGCTCTCAGTTATGTGAATGCTGAGTTATGAAAAGTGCACGGACTGAGTGAGCATTTGCAAGGTGTCAATGTTGTAAAAGTTAAATCTGGGGTGAGGACTCAATTGTTTGGTGCTTTTCTCAACTGAGAATGTCAAAGCTACTCAAACCCAATTTTTAATTTACTTTGGAAAACAACATAATAAATCAAAGCCATGGAACTAAAAGAAACATATACTTAAAAATAACAAAACTGTATTGATAGCTGGACATCAATACAGCGAATACAGCAAAATGTGCATTGCACAGTCTAAATGATGGACAAATGGGTGCTGAGTATAGAATGATTTCAACTTTTCTGCATGTTGGAAAATTTTCATAGTTAAGTGCTAGGGAAAATAATTCAAAATTGTAATAATAATAATAATCAAAAAAACAGACATCAGGCCCTACTGGGGAAAAAAACTCAGCCTGGAAGGAAACAGGTCCTTAGCCTTAACTCAGGAACTGAGAGTTTAAAACTGGAAAGGGCCTAGGGAATCCTCTGGGGCAGATAAATACATGGTTTTATGGCTTTGTGAAAAACTAGAAAATAGGAGCAATATCATAGCATTTTCAAAACACAAAAAACTCATTTTTGCCTCTACCCTTCTGGTTTTACTGTTGGTGATGGTAGATAATAGATTTGTTTTGTTATGTCAGGACTTACTAGTAGCAGTCAAATCTAATCATCCTTGATATCTAATCAATTGCCATATCTTCTACCTTTGATATATAAGTTCTTTATCGCTGTCAGTAAAAATGCCCCTACCTGTGATGTCTCCTCATAGTAATTTTCCATCCACTGACCTCACTCTACTTGTTGGCAATAAATTCTCATCTGTCTTTGCTGGGTTTGGAGTTGAGTCTGATCTCTCTCCCCTGCTGCAATAGTACTCAAAAGTCTTCCTTACTATTTTAACAAGTGTCAGAATAATTTTTTCTTTATTCATAACCTTATACAGGTACAGAGCACTTGGCAGCTAATCACAATGCTTGCTGAAAAGAACAGCTTGCTCCCCTAGTGTAGATTAAAGGAGGCTCCAAGTACTGAGATTTGTAATTGCTCATAAGCATTAAGACATTGGAAACAAAACACACACACACATACACACACACTCACCGCCCTGCTCAGTGCTGGTCTCTTTTAACCTCAATAGTCCATGATTTCATTTCAATTTAATTTTAAAATGACACCACAGGGAGAAAGACTATGACACTAAATTTTCTTGAGGATGATGACTATGCCATATTATGGACCCAGCCTGGGACCAATGCCTGACACATGGTAGGAATGCAATGATTTCACTAGTTGAGTGAGAGAACTAAAATCAGATGATTGATGCTTATTACCAGACAGAAAACAGCATAAATCAATGGGGGAAAATATCAATCCTCTGTTCAAAGTAGACAGAAAACTATAAAGGCACTTGATTTTTAATTTCTACCAAACATCAAGAATCAAAGATATCTCCCTTTAAAAATAATTTGTCCTATCTTCTCAAAGTCTTCCATCAAATCGAGAAGGAAACACTTCCAAACTCATTTTAGGAAGCCAGCCTTACCCATACAAGGACAGCCCAAGAACAGAAAATTACAGGCCAACATTTCTGATTCACAGAGATTCAAAACTCAACAAAACACTAGCTAACCAAATTCAGCAATATATTACAAGGATCATACACCATTATTAAGTGGAATTTATCCCAAGGATTCAAGGATGGTTCAATCCAATCAGTGTGACATACCACAGTGATGAAGGATAAAAATCATATAATCATCTTGATAGATGCAGAAAAAGCATTTGACAGAATTCAACACCCATTAATGATAAAAATGCTAATAAAGTATAGAGCAAATTTACTCAATATGATAAAGGCCATATATGACAAGCCCACAGCTAACATCATACTCAGTGGTGAAAAGATGAAAGCTTTTCCCCTAGGATCAGGAACAAGACAGGATGCCCAACTCTCCCCGTCATTCAGCATAATACTGGAAGTCCTAGCCAGAGCAATCAGGCAAGAGAAAGAAATGAAAAGCATCCCACAGATATGCAGATGTAAAAACTGTTATTACTTGCAGATTAAATGATATCATATATCATAACCCTAAACTGTTAGCAATAAAAAATTCAGTAAAGTTGCAGGGCACAAAATCAATATACAAAAGTCAATTGTGTTTCTATACACTAATAATGAACTACCAGAAAGAGAAATTAAGAAAAAGAATCCTATTTACAATTACATCAAAAAGAATAATATCGATGAATAAATTTAACCAAGGAGGAAAGACCAGTACATGAAAACTATAAGACACAAATAAATGGGTAGATAGTCCATGCTCATGTACTGAAATAATATTAAAATGTCCGTACAACCCAAAATGATTTATAGGAGTGAAGCAAAAGTATATTCACAGTTGTTAGTACACAAAACACATAATTTAATTCCTGTATTATTATTTATTAATTATTGTATTATTTTCCATACAAACAACTGTATATCTACTTTTACCTACCCTGTATAGATTTCATGCCATTCCAATCAACATTCTAATAACATTTTTCTCAAAAATAAAATGAACAATCCTAAAATTTATATAGAAACACAAAAGACCCAAAATAGCCAAAGCAATCTTAAGGAAGAAGAACAAAGCTGGAGGCATCATGCTTCTTGATTTCCCGTTATACACAAAACTATAGTAATCAAAACAGTGCTGTACTGGCAGAAAGACAGGCACATAGATCAATGTAACAGAATAGAGAGCCCAGAAATAAACCCACACATATGGGGTTTATTAATTTACAACGAAGAAGCCAAGAATATGTTATGGGGAAAATCAGTCTCTTCAATAAGTGGTGTTGGGAAAACTGAACAGCCACATGCAAAAGAATGAAACTGGACCACTATCTTACACTATATACAAAGATTAACTCAAAATAGATCAAAGACTTCACCATAAGACCCAAAACCATACAATTCCTAGAAGAAAATATAGGCGGTAAGGTAAGCTCCTTGACATCAGTCTTGAAGATGAGTTTTTTTGGATTTGACACCAAAGAAAAGGCAACAACAGCAAAAACAAACAAGTGGGACTACATCAAACTAAAAAGCTTCTGCATAAAAAAAGAAACCATCAAAAACTGAAAATGCAATCTGCCAAATGGAAGAAAACATTTGCAAATCATATATCTCATAAGGGGTTAATATCCAAAATATAAAAGGACACATAATTCAACAGGAAAAAGGCAATCTGATTTTTAAAGTGAGCAGAGGATCTAGACATTTTCTCCAAAGAAGACAATGACGGCCAACAGGTATTTGGAAAGGTGCTCAACATCACTAATCATCAGGAAAATGCAAATCAAAACCACAATGAGATATGATCTCACACCTGTTAGAATAGCTATTACCAAAAAGACAAGAGATAACGAGTGTGGATGAGGATGTGGAAAAAGGGAATCTTTGAGTACTGTTGGTGGGATGTAAATTGATGCAAGCCCACTTTGAAAAACAGTATGGAGATTCCTCAAAAAATAAAAATAGAACTATCATATGACCCAACAATTCCACTTCTAAGTATTAAGCCAAAGGAAAGGCAAACATTCACTCAAAAAGATATCTGTACCCCCATGTTCATTGCAGCATTATTTACAATAGCCATGTCATCAATGGATAAATGGATAAAGATCTACATATACATACACACACATACATAATACATACATACAGGCAGTCCTCGGGTTATGTCGGACTTGATGTACGTCGTTTCGTGGTTATGTTGCCATCTCCCATTTATTTATAAAAAAAAAAAGTTCTGTCATTTAGACATAGTATCTATGTGCTTTATGTTTTTTATTATTTATTTACCACAAGTAAAGGTCAGGAATTGTTGTCTTTCTTTTAAATTTTTTTACTGTTTCACTTCATTACTGCTGTGTATGTGCTCCATGTGAGTGACGTAGGTGCTTTATGTAGGTGGGTTCCGATTTACGGCGAAAATCGCGTTATGTCACCATAGGAACTGATCTCTGAGGTAACCCAAGGACCTACTATACATGCATATGTATATATCTATGTAAAATGGAATGTTATTCAACCATAAAAAATAAGGAAATCCTGCCACTTGCAACAACATGGATGGGCCTTGAATGCATTATGTTAAGTGAAATAAGTCAGACAGAGAAAGACAAATGTATATCATCTCATTTATGGAACTAAAATGGAAAAAAACAAAAAAACAGAACTCATACAGAAAACAGATTGGTGGCTGAGGGGAAAGAGAGGGATCTGGGGACAGGGGGAAATGGGTGAAGGTAGTCAAAGGTATAAACTTCCAGTTATAAAATCACTAAATCTGGGGATATATTATATAGCATGGTGACTATAGTTAATAACCTTGTACTTCATAGTTGAATAATGCTAAGAGTAAATCTTAAAAGAGTAAATCATAACTTGTAATCCCTACTTCCCCAATGTAATCTTTGTCTTACCCTATAAACAGCTGGCTTATGGGGGGCTGGAGAGCAGATTTTTGTGGATGGCTTGCTGCTCTCCCATTCTGCTGGCAGTATTGGAATAAATGCTCAGATATGATTTTTAAAAAAACTCATCACAAGAAAAAATGCTTTGTAACTCTGTATGTTATGGATGTTCAGTGTTAACTAGATTTATTGTGGTGATTATTTCACAATATATGCATATATTGAATCATTACGTTGTACGCCTGAAACTGTTATATATCAATTATATTTCAATAAAAAATTACCTTCAATAATATACTTTTATAAAACAATTCTAGTATCAGTTTTAAATTACTAATTGGTATTGTTGTAACGATAATGAGCAAACACTTTGTGTTAAGGCAATCTCAGAAATGATGTCTACATAGCTGGGGATGAAACACAGAATAAACACAACCCCTCAGACTGGTTAAATCCTCTGCCTGAAGCATCACTAGTCATGGAAGGAAGCTGATGCATTTTCCTGTGAAAAGGATAGCCCAGGAGATCCACTGTAGAGGGGATGACTTCATTATACCGGTAAATTTGAAAAATGGAGGAGAGCTTAGCCACCTACTTGAAAATAGGAAAATCAATAATTTCTGCAGGTACCAGAGAGGGTAGAGAAATATGTTCTACAACTTTAGACTTAGGTGCTGTAGAGAGCTCTGTTAAATGAGACACCTCACCCCCCATTTCGTTTGTATCCTTACACAAGAAGAAGTGGAGAACTTGGAGGTTCTTCAGTTGCAAAAGTCAAACAGGAAGTTCTCAGAAAGGAGCTCTGCTAAGAGGTGTAGGAGGAGTGGGTGTGTTAGAGGAGGTAAGAAGGGAAAAGAAACGCCAGGAGATTTATGAGCTTTGGAGCGAGAGAGAAATAGTGGTTTCTCTGTCATCTCCACTGCACAGGCAAGTAATGCGATTTATTGGTAATTGCTATTTAGTGCCAATGACTAGAGAATGGAACTGGCAACCTCTTGGTTCCTGGGTTGACGCTCAACTGCTGAGCCACACCAGCCAGGCAAAATTTCACAATTTTGAAGTCAATGACACACAAATAACTTATGTAATGTACATTTAATAGAAACTCTTAAGCTTTTTCTTTTTTGTACCTATGTACAGGGTACTTTTATGAGAAAGGTACTAAAAAAATTTGTAGAGTTATAGCTATAACCTAAGTAAACTTATGCTATAATTATTATTATTTCTGTACAAGCAAATAAATTTATCACAGATAAAAATCTGAATATGCTGCTTTCATATACAGGGAACTGCACATTCTCTGGCATTCTCTACTGCTGTAAGTTTCAGGTATCCACTTGTATATCTATGTCCAAATGACCATCAATAGGAGAAAGGTGGACAAACAGGTCAAGAAGAAGAAAAGTCAAAATGGGCTCCTAGCCAACTAGAAATTGAACTGACTTCTAGGTCCCTGAAGCACAGGGACCACCGGATGGTATTTAAACTTGTGGTGAGAGAAAGGAAGTAGCTGCTGGGAAGGGTCTCTGGGTCAGACTGATGCTTCGAATGGGCTCACTCTGAGCAGATCTAACAGGCTAAGTCAGGAATTTCAAAGCCAAACTAGAATGCAAGTTTTGGGAAAGATTTTAGCTCTATGGATGTTGCCTGTAACTGCAGTGCTTGTAAACCTAGCATGTAGCCCTTGATCAAGCAGCTAACTTTTCAGCCATAATTGGAAGCTTTTAGAACAGTGGTTCTCAACCTTGGCTGCACATTTGAATCACCTGGGAATCTTTTTAAAATCCTGATTTCTGGGCCTCATCATTAGTAGCAAAGAAACAGAATTTCCGGAGGATGAGGCCCAGAAATCAGGATTTTAAAATGATTCCCAGGTGATTCTAATGTGCAGCCAAGGTTGAGAACCACTGCTCTAGAAAGATAAGCAAACCACTTCTGACTCAGGCCCTGACTCAGTGCCATCTCTCTTATCCCTGAGCCATCTTCCTACCAATGCTATCCTTTCTCAAGTACCTTCTAGAACAGTGGTCGGCAAACTGCGGCTCGCGAGCCACATGCGGCTCTTTGGCCCCTTGAGTGTGGCTCTTCCACAAAATACCACGTGTGGGCGCGCACGTACAATGCGATAGAAACTTTGTGGCCCATGCGCAGAAGTCGGCATTTTGTGGAAGAGCCACACTCAAGGGGCCAAAGAGCTGCATGTGGCTCTCGAGCCGCAGTTTGCTGACCACTGTTCTAGAACAAAGAGAAGAGAATTCCTCCTCCCAGTACATCCTGTAGCAAGGGGCAATTTTAATGGTAGCAGCCTTTAATCATAGCCCAGTTCCTACTTGTCTTTGTCTTTCTCCCCTTCCCTATTTCAGCCATTTTTGGTCATTCGAGATATATTTTGCAGGAAGATCAACTACAATTCAAGGTTTGAGGAAGTGGTACAGTACAACATCTGACAGAGAGAGATGGCAAGACAATGTTAATGGTTAACCCTGGGTACAGATGGATGTAGCACAATTTCATACATTGTAAGGAGGTAGTTTGTTGTTGTGGGCTACAAAGTCAGGTTGCTTGGGTTCAAATACAGGTTCTGCTAAGGTGGCATGACTCTGGGCAAGTTACTTAACCATTCCATGCCTCTGTATCCTCATCTATAAAATGGAATTGTTAGTGCTCACCTTAGAGCGATTTTCAACTAGTATGCCGCAAGATTTTTTAAAACATGCAGTAGCTGACTATTTAGTCAGAGACACTGACCTTTTTTCCCTTAGATTGTCAAATTTATTTTATTTTTTAATACATTTTATTGATTTTTTTTTTTACAGAGAGGAAGGGAGAGGGATAGAGAGTTGGAAACATCGATGAGAGAGAAACATTGATCAGCTGCCTCCTGCACACCCCCAAAGGGAATGTGCCTGCAACCAAGGTACATGCCTTTGACTGGGATCGAATCTGGGACCCCCCAGTTCACAGGCTGATGCTCTATTCACTGAGTCAAACCGGTTAGGGCTAGATTGTCAAATTTAAATGACACTAGCCAACACAACAATAGCCATCCAGTGTGAATGAATCAAAATTATATCTATTTTCTTTGCCAGATTAGCAAAAAATATATTTGTTGTGCTGCAGAATTTTAATAATTAGTTCATGTGAGCCATGAGATGAAAAAGGTTGAAAATAGCTGCCTTAGAGGGTTGTTGTGAGAATCAAATGATATGACACAAACTTGGAAAGAATGCAAGCCCTAAACAGCAAGTACTAACTGTTAGCTGTTATTTAGTACTATGTATACATTTTAAAAGAATGAGGAACTTCTATATGCAATGACTTGGAATACAATCGATGACACCGTGTTTTAAGAAAATGCTGCTGAATAACATGCGTAGTATGGATCTGTTTGGGGGGAAAAGAAGAAATGATACATATTTACAGGTGCATCCAAAGAAGCTTAAAAGGTACACACACAAAATGCTGAATCACCATTGCCCCTGGGGGGTGAGGAAGGGCTTACATTTACATACAGGTCTTTGCTTGAATTAACATGTACTATTTTTAAAACGAAGCATTTTACAATGGCCTTTCTTAACCTTCAAATCGAACCTCTCTCATGTCCTGTCTTAGAAATAAGGAAACAGAAGCCCAGCTAGGAAGAGGCAGAGCCCTTGAAGTACAATCTCTTCTACATGTCTCATTTCAGATCCCCTTATCCTCTTTACAGCCCTAGGCACATGGTGTGCCGGCCATAGGATCCAAACCTTCTGAAACTGGTGGGGTTCTCCCCCTTTCTCTGGGGTACTCCTTTTCTTGTGCCCAAGTGGCTTCCACATTTCTCACCATTTGCCTGCTTGCCTTTCTCCACCCCGACCCCACAGGTGCCCTTGCCCTGGAAAGCCCACTGGAGTGCCATCCCAGCCCCACACTTTCTGGTTTGGGGCAGGCACAAGGGCCCACCTACACAACTGCAGGGAGGAGTATGCCTTCAAGCTGCTTTTGTCTTGCAAAGGGCCCAAATGAGCTTTTAAATAATGCTTTCTCATTGCAGCCAAGAAACAGTGGTGTGTTTTGGCAGGCACTTTTCCCTCCTCTAGGTCTCTCCTTACATAGGTGTTTATTTTTGCTTTGGCTTTCTCCTGGAAGTTGCAGAGCTATTTTGTGCGTCCCCACCCCCAACGTTCTCTTCCATGCTGACCCTGCAGTGGTTCTCAACCTTCCTCATGCCGCGACCCTTTAATACAGTTCCTCATGTGGTGGTGACCCCCAACCATAAAATTATTTTCGTTGCTACTTCATAACTGTAATTTTGCTACTGTTATGAATCGTAATGTAAATATCTGATATGCAGGATGTATTTTCATTGTTACAAATTGAGCATAATTAAAGCATAGTGATTAATCACAAAAACAATATGTAATTATCTATGTGTTTTCCGATGGTCTTAGGCGACCCCTGTGAAAGGGTCGTTCGACCCCCAAAGGGCTCGCGACCCATAGGTTGAGAACCGCTGTAATGTGTTAATTTTATGTTTTAGCACCCATCAGTTTCACTTCGGATTCCTCACTCTCACACCGGAGCCGTCTATCCCCATTTATACCCATTTTCTGTTTCAGCCCATGGAGAAACGGTTATATGTGGAAAGTGGGTGGTGGGAGGGGGTGGTGGAGGGAGGATTCCAGATTCTAAGCAGAGCATCTTCCAGGCCACCTCTCGCACCGGAACCGGAGTGCCGGGAACCCAGCCCGCCCGGGGTATCCGGGCCACCAGAACAGGGTCAGCATCAGAGCGCTCAGGCGTCGGGAGAGCTGATTGGCTCATCGGGGACCAATCAGCGGGCGAAGCTGTGCACGGGCGAGGGAGGGCCCAGATTACAGAGCGGACCCGGTTAAAGCTGAAGGGGCAGGTGTGCCAAGGCGCCAGGATTTCACGTGCAATTTCTGCAACCACCAGGTCACCATTAACCCCACGACTCAGTGCTCTTAAATTCCACCCCCGGAGCTTCGCGGTTCCATAACGCTAAACAGGGGGAGAAACAGTACTTCTCCCACCATTCATAAAATGGTCATTAATACAGTCAATGAGGGAGCAGCCGAAGAGGGGGGCAGAAGCCATTAAAACCCTCCCGCCCTCCTAGCCCTGTTCCACTCCAGGGCGTCAACAAAACTCAACCGGTTCTTGAAATAGCAAATCACGCAAACGCTCGTTTAATCGCCAAAGCTGATGACCAAAATGCTGTCATTAAACACCTGGAATAAGTTTTTCCCTCCCGAAGGGCTGGAGGGAACTGTACTGGCATTTAACGAACGCGCAGGGTTTTACTACCTGCTAACCGAGAAGCGAATAAGCTATGAGGCTGAAGTCAGGAAACGGAGACCTTCCGAAACGTGCAACCTCGGAAGCAAACGCGGCCGCCTCCCGGGCTCGGACACCACCCCCACCCCCACCCCTGGCGCAGGGACCGCTCCTCCAGGCTCTACCCCACACACTTCACCTGGAGGCACAAAGATTTGGGGTGGAGAACACAGATACCCGATTTCCCTGCTGTGTTTCAAACTTCAGCAGAACTGTTCTACGCATTCCCAAGTGCCACAGCCCCCGAAACCACAGATCCGCCCAACCTCCGCTTTCCCACGGTCCAGCGCTTCACCTACCCATCTACCACCCATACCCGGGCTGGAGACGCCGCGTCCTTGGGGATGGGGGAAGGGGGCGTGGAGAAGACAGGAATGGTCAGGTACCCGCCTAAGGTACCCGGCGAGGCCTGACGCCGGCAGCCAGAGAACCCTGGGGGCTGAGGAACAAGAAGAGAGGAGGTTCGGAACCGTGCGGGGAAGGGCCGTGAGGAGAGCGGGGGGCCCGCCGGTGTCGCGGCACTCACTCTGCGTATCCAGTAGCCCAGGGCAGCCGCCGGGTCTCCTTGAGGATGAGGATGGGGCGGGCGATGTGGTCGGCGCTGCACTCCACCTCGTCCTGAGACAGCCCCAGGAACTCCGGCCGCCCGTACGGGAAGCGCAGGGGCAGGTCCGAGCCTCCGCAGCCTCCGCCGCTGTGCTCGGAGCCCGAGCTGCCAGCCATGATGCCGCCCATGAAATTGGCCACAGCAGATTTCACTCGAGTGAGCATATTACTCCGGCGCCCGGCAGCAGCGGTGCGAGCAGGAGGCGGCGGCGGGGGCGCGGAGCGGCGCAGCGCGAAGCATGCAGGCTGCGGCGGGCGCACGGGCAGCGGGGCCAACGGGACGCGCCGCAAGGCTCCCGGGAGGCTAGTGCTGCAGGGGGCCGAGCCCGGGCCTCCCGCGCTCCGTGCGGCCGCCTACCCCCGCTACACTTTCCGCAACGGAGAGGCATGGAGCGGGCGGGCCGGGCTGGGAGAGACGCCGCGGC
>NW_005871371.1:83961-103698 GCF_000147115.1 Myotis lucifugus | reverse complement strand
CCCCGACCGGTGCGCTCCACTTCCTGCGTGAGCCGGCGCCGCTGCTGCCACGGCTACCGCCGCCGTCGAGTCATGTGATAATCAGGCTGCTAGGGCTCTAGCTGCTGCTTTGGCCGGAGCTCAGCCCCTCCCCTGCCGGCCCGAGCGAGGCTCGCACTAGGATCGAGACCTCCTAGGGAAGGGGGAGCCGGGGAGCCAGGGAGCCGGGCAGGGTCTGTACCTGGCGGTGGGGATGGGGGCGCTGTGAGCTGAGCTGGTACAGGTGTTAGGGGACGTCACGTGGGGCCAGGCAGCCTGGAAAAGCCAGTTGAGGAATCCGCTCTCAGAGGAATGCTGCCTACACCTCTGAGAAAGGAAACTTGAGAGCCGGAGGAGGAAAGGAGACAGGTGGAAACCTGGTGGGACGCTCCAAGTCCTCCAGTGGAAATGAGGAACACCTGGCGCGACAGACTTTTCAGAGCTTTAAAAAGCAACCACCTAAATAGATGCACAAGAATCATTAGACGTTTTTCCCTAGGCATTTCTAGAATCACTTTAGTTGTTCATTATCACCGCACGCGTCATCATCTGCAGAGCAAACCCTGTTTCAAACCCAGAGTAAGCTTTATGGCGAAGAAAACAAAAGAAATCAGAAGCAAGCCCTATTTTACCGAGTACTTCAGTGCTTTATAAATGTATACAAGCATTTTCTTCCAACATAGCAACAACAGTATCTTTTCAAAGCTGACCCTCTTTACTATTGAGAAACTTAGTGCAGCCTTTTTTTTTTTTTACTTTGTAGTGTTGTTACAAAAGTAACATTTTAAAACTAAAGGAAATAAAATAGAACATGGCAACTCAATGAAATGCTAAAGTAAAAAATGAATGTTTGCCACGATAAAAATTTCTGGTGGTCTTGTATTAAAACAAAACAGAAAATTATGAAAAACAGATGAATGTGCTTCATTAGGCATAACATTTGTTAAATACTGGCTTTTGCAAGAGAGCTGTATCCTGTCCATGTTTACTTACTCTGTATCCTGTTCCTATGTTTACCTACCATTTAATTTGCCAGGATTCTGTCTTGTGGAGTTATGCAGTGAAGGCTTACTTGGAGTTCAGGAGGAAATACAGGCTCTCATTTTTCTTAGGAAGTGTGTGTGTGTGTGTGTGTGTGTGTGTGTGTGTGTGTGTTGTGGGGGGGGGGGGCAGCCCAGGTGTGTTGGAGAGGATACTAATTCTCTGAAGAGGAATTGGAATCCTTGCTCTAAGCCTAAGGGGAAGCCTTGGTAAACCTCGTTGATTCCTTTTATAATATTTTTAAAGCATTTTCCCCTTTGGCTTTTTTCAAATTACAATTTACATTCAATATTATTTTGTATTTAGTTTCAGGTGTACAGCATAGTGGTTAGATAACCATCTATTTTACAAAGGAACCATCTATTCCCTACCTCCACCCTCAGATAATTCCAGTACCCACCTGGCACCATATATATTTATTTCAGTATTATTTACTATTTTCCCTATGCTGTACTTTACATCCCTGTGACTGTTTTGTAACTACCAATCTGTACTTCTTAATCCCTTTCACCTTTTTCACCCATTCCCCCAACCCCCCTCCCCTCTGGCAACCATTAGTCTGTTCTCTGTATCTGAGTCTTTTCAATTGTTTGTTCATTTATTTTGTTCTTTAGATCCCACATGTAAGTGAAATCATATGGTATTTGTCCTTCTCTGACTGACTTATTTCACTAATGAAAAATTTCATTCCTTTTTACTCCCAAGTAATATTCCATTATATATATATACTAGAGGCCCAGTGCACAAAATTTGCACACATTAAAAGGGAATTAATTAGAGGAAATATTTTAATATTGCTATTTGCCCATTCTCTATAACAGAAGTGTCAGAGATGAAAGAAAATTATTAAAATGTATATGAAAATATCCCTCCTGTCAGAATCTGGGGCACGCCGCGGGACCCAGAGTCAGGTCTCCACCCACCTGCTCATGCCTCAAAATCGTGTGAGACCCATACCCAGCCGGCCCCATGCCCGTCAAGCCCCACAGGGCGAGGGGTGCAGCCTCAGGTCCCCCGGCCCGGCGCCGGGCAGGGGGCACGGCCTCAGGTCCCCAAGCCCAGCCTCAGGTTCCCCAGCCCTGGCGCCGGGGTGGGGGGCGCGGCCTCAGGTCACCTGGCCTGGCCTCAGGTCCCCTATCCCTGGCACGAGGGTGCAAGGGCGAGAGGGTGTGATGACCATTTGCATATTAGCTCTTTATTATATAGGATGTACCACTGCTTTTTATCCACTTGTCTATTAATGGGCACTTGGGTTGTTCCCATACCTTGGCTATTATAGATAACCCTGCAATGAACACAGGGGTACACAGATTCTTTTGAATTAGTGTTTTAGGTTCCTTTGGATATATACCCAGAAGTGGAATCGCTGGGTCACCCTTTGTCTTTCTCATGAATTGGCACTCCGGTTTTCTAGACACCAAATAATTATGTAAAACACAACAACATTCAAACTTTAGTGAAATAACATTCCTGTCAATGAGTTCTTTTATTACTTTTCACAGAACAGAAATGTAATTTTATCTTGGCCCCTTTTTCTAATTTTAAA
Source organism: Myotis lucifugus (assembly GCF_000147115.1). NCBI lineage: Eukaryota > Metazoa > Chordata > Mammalia > Chiroptera > Vespertilionidae > Myotis > Myotis lucifugus. Next base: position 101,093 of record NW_005871371.1, on the reverse strand, counting down.
TTTGGGAGCAAAATCCTAAATGAACAAAAACAATCTTCTCAACCTTTGCTTTGCTAAACTATACTTCCAATGGGAAATCTCTATGTAGTGGCTAACCATCCAACCAACCACATGCTCAGATAAACTTACAACCCCTCTCTCAAGCTTTTGTTGTAGGACAATTGCCTTTAACCATGTCCTTTGGAGACCCCAGTAACTTCTATTGAGATTAATATGTTCTTCCCTTCATTTCACTTTATGACAATGCTTTAGTATTTACTAAAAATAGGATTAACAAATTCTTGTCTCATTTATTTTCAATTTAAAAGTAGTATCGGATCATCCTATATAATAAAAGGCTAATATGCAAATCGACTGAAGAGCGGAACAACCGGTTGCTATGATGCGCATTGACCACCAGGGGGCAGGTGCTCAATGCAGGAGCTGCCCCCTGGTGGTCAGTGTGCTCCTACAGAGAGAGTGCTGCTCAGCCAGAAGCTGGGCTCATGGCTGGTGAACACAGCGGTGTCACTAAGGATCCCTTGGGGGATGTCCGATTTAGGTGGGGAGCGGGCCTAAGCAGTCAGTCAGCATCCCTTGAGGGGTCCCAGACTTCGAGAGGGCACAGGCCAGGCTGAGGGACTCCTCTCCCCCAGTGCACGAAGGTTGTGCACCAGGCCTCTAGTAGTCAATAAATAAATAAAATTGAATAGTACAGAACTGTAAGTGAGAAAGTAATAGACTCCAAAACATTGCCCCAGTGTTTGCTCAGAGAAGGGCATGTGGTTCACAAAAATTCAGAAATCAAGCAATTAAAGACAGCTTCTTAACTAAGAACTATGGACTCAGCTTACTTTTTATTCTCTTAAAGGATCGGTCTTGCTCTATGCCAGTATGTGTGACTACCATCTAGAATGTCTTGAAATGCAAAATTAGTTTCGTGTCCTTTTTGTCATCAACTACATTTGAATAGAAGGAGACTTTATGCTTGCCTGTAAGTATTGTTAGGGCCAGCTTTTCAAAACCAAAACAATGTAGAATGTCATGGCAAATAATCTCTTATTTTATTTGAAAACATGACTGCCCATCCCAATTACTCTGGTTATTCTTGTATAATGAACATATCCTACTTTTATCATGTTTTTTCTGTTTACTCTAGCAAATTTAAAAAATTAATTTATTGTTTCATTTCTCTTCAAATTGCATTGGCTGTGGAAAATTGGCATATTAGTTTTGCAGTTCCTTGACTAGCAACAGCAGCATCACCTGTAAACTTGTTGGAAAAGCAAATTCTCTGGCCCCATCTCAAACCTATTGAATTAGGATCCCTGGAGGTAGAGCCCCAAAATCTAGCTTAACAAGCCCTCCAGGAGATAGAAACCGTTCAAAAAACATTGGCAAATGGAAAACATGTACTATTTACTTAATGGACAGGCAGGCATAAAAATGCAAGGACTATATCAAATAAGAAAGTAAGCAGTGGTCAACGTGCTTGGACTGTAAACGGATACAGAATGAGAACAGCCATGAACAAAACTCATGAACTGGATCTGTTCAGACACATTATGAACTGTCCCTTTCTGCTTGATTTCTGTGGGCTTTATGTTAGTGTAAAGCCCTCAGTACATTTGCTGTGGGCAGATATGTAAATTCTTCAGCCTGTGGGAAGCTGCGGAGAAGGAAGTAGGATTGACCACTGCAGGGTGATCATCTCTTAGGCTGGCTACCCAACAGGCAGTCTGTCTATGCACATGTTTCTGTCATGTGCAAAGCAGTGGCAGTTTAAAAAGTGGCATATAAATACATTTGTATAAATAAATATATATTACATGTATTTTTGTTGATTTTAGAGAGAAGGAGAAGAAGGGGGGGGGAAGAGAGTAGAGGGAGAGAAACATTGATTTGTTGTTCCACTTATTTATGCATTCATTGGCTGATTCTTGTATGTGCCCTGACCAGGGATCGAACTCAAAACCTTGGTCTATCATGATGAGTTCTAACCAACTGAGCAACCCAGTTAGGGTCTATAATATATATTTAAGTCTACGTGGTTTGTTTGTTGTTGTTTTTTGTTTGTTTGTTTTTTGGAATTGTTTTTAAAAGAGCCAATGTGGTCATTATTAGGAAAAAACATTCTTAGCCTTCCTCACATTTGTTATATAGTTTTGTATTGTTTTTTAGTTTAATTGCTGGGACTAGTGCACCAGATATAAACTTTCAATGCCTGAGGGTTTTAATCTGGCTCAAAATTCTTGTATAGCTCCCAGGCACCTCAAATTCAACCTGTCACAAATAGGCTTCATTATCTTTCCATGACTCTGCTTCTCCTTCTCCTGAGACTAGAGTCAGCTTATAACAGAATCCATTTACCAATCTAGAAATCTGGAGGTATCCTCATTCCTTCCCCTTTCTTTTCTTCCCATATCAGTCTGTCAGCCACTTTTGTTGATTCTGCCTTCCAGATACCTCCCACGTCCACTACTTTTGCTTAGATCTTCATTATTTCATACTCAGACTTCTCCAGCAGATTCTGGCTGGTGTTCTGGTAGCGCTATCATTCACACAGCTGGGAGGAGCTTTCTATAGTAAACAGAGCACCTGGTAATGTTATTTCCTTCCAATTGGCCACTTGGTTAAAACCATTACTCTTAACCCTCACAATCTGTTCCTGATCTCTGTCCTCTCTAGTCACAGGTTAACCTTTTCTCCATCCCAACAACTCTGTGCTTCAGGCTTACTTATTTACTGATTTCTAGACTCTGATGTCTTTTCCCACCACCTTCTTGTCTTAACAGGCTGTTTTACTTGAAATGCTGCAGTCCCTTCCTCCTTCCCTTCCCCCTCACCCAGTGGCTAACTCCCTTTTTTTTTTCATATCCCCCACATTCTGTTAGCATTTAAAAGCTTCCTTCTCTATATTCCAAAGCACCTTTACATAACTCTATCCATAATTATAGCAGATCACACTGTGTTAAAATTATCTGGTTCCTGCAATGTAAGATAACTGAGAAGAGGGGGCTATTTCTTTTTTCTCTTTGACTCTACAATATTTGCCATACAGTACACATATTAAATAAAGATTGAATGAATAAATGAGTAAATAAATGATGATGGCAAAGAGAAAATGGCAATAAGAAGTGTTCTCATTTAAAGGTCAAATTAGAGAAATTTTAGTAATATTTTCTAGAATAAAATAAGATAGAGGTAAAAGGTTCATAAACCCTGATGGCATCCGTTGCATCCTAATTTTGATGTCCAGGAGTTACCAGATTTAACATAAATGTCCTCAGTATATAATCAGGTGATTTCATACGTTGAAAGCCATTTTACTTAATACATCTGGAAAACAAAACTGTGTCTTATATTTTAACAGAAAAGTATTTTTAATGCCCCAGTACTTAATGCCTTTGGCCTTTCTATTAAAACATAAGTATATGGGAAATGTCCGTTACTGAATTTTCTATTTGAAATTCAGAATCCATTTTTACAAATATAATTTTCCATGAATACCATCCATAAATGAATGGTTTCTATCTGTCTATTTCCCCCCATTAAACGTTTGTTTTTCATTGTTTTGAGATTGTTGATGAAAACAATAGAAAAATATTTTCAGATATTACCAAAGATTATAAAGCATTACAGTTAAAAATCAATTTAGTTTTTTTAAAATATATTTTTATTAATTTCAGAGAAGAAGAAAGAAGGAGAGAGAGATAGAAACATCAATGATGAGAGAGAATCATTGATTGGCTGCCTCCTGCACGCTCCCATGGGGAGCGAGCCTGCAACCTGGGCATGTGCCCTTGACCAGAATCAAACCAGGGACCCTTTAAGACCACAGGTCGAAGCTCTATCCATTGAGCCAAACCGGCTAAGGCTCAACTTAGTTTTTATAATAACTAATTTGGGTTGTTCTAAAATGTAATATGACGAGAAGTCTGAAGAAGCTTACTAGCAATTAGTGTTTATTTATGTCAGAACATAAATAGTGGTGGTTTTTGTTTTGATTTCAGCAATGAGGCTCATTAATATAAGGTTACTGGAACTTTGTAAAATAATTCAGAATTTTTTTGAGAATTTTTATCATTGAGTTATTACAGAATAACAACATGCTTAAAGTAAACTGCCTATGGTGTGCCTGGCACATAGTAGGCATTTAATAAATAGCATCTGACATTTTTACTGAGAGCTCTTTGTATAAAAGGCAATTAAGAGCTGTTTCTAGCCACCAAACATACCCTAAACTCCCTCCCCTGCAACACACACACACACAAAAGGTGGGTAACTCTTAAATCTCAATTATGCAATCAAACAGATATTCATTCCTCATTCTCTCTGCCACAGAGAGCTTACAATTAGTTTTCCACAAGAATACAAAAATATCACTAACATTTTTTTCCACAGAGGAAAAAAATCACAGATAACTTTTAAATCCTCTGCTGGGGTTCTCACTACTTTTCTTGTTGTTTTTTGTTTGTCTTTTATTCTGCATACATTCTGTATCACAGCAGGAGCTTGACATTAAAGATTTGAAAATCAATGAGCTCATTTACTATGTCTCAATTCCATAGTAAATGAACATTTCAAATCAGCCCCTTGCATTACCTTTTCTTTTCACTGCTGTCTCAACTACCCAAAAAAGCCTTTTCAACAAAACAGTTCATTCTCCTCATCTTTATTCTTCATCTCACTCCATGAAAGGTGTTTTCTAGAAAAAGGAGCTGAGAGAGACAGAGAGGCAGCTTGCTGGTCTGAGTTAGCCTGTGAAGCAATGGGAGAAGGGGTCACAATTCCCTCCTCAGGCGTCACTGTTACTCTGCTTGCTTATTTGAAATATTATAATTTCCTACTTGAACTGGATTTAAATAGAAGTAAAAGAATAGTCATTCCAAAGGCATGCGTAAGTAATTTGGGGTTGTATATATCTATAGATCTTTGACTTTTATCTTTTAGTATGTGTTATTGGGAATCAAAACATTTATTATTTACCTTTTTTTTTAATGTTCTCATCCTTAGTGTAGGATTAGGACCTGGTAAAGATAAAAGACTAAGGCTATAATTCACCAAATCAATTCTCTAGTAATAAAAAATTAGAGCAAGTATTAACTTGAATGCCTATGCATAAACATTACCAGTCCTTATTATACACTATGTGGAAAGATGAAGGGATTTTGAAAAAAAACAACACAAAATTTTGCCAACATTTACTGATTTTTAAAAACAAATAACTAAGTACTAGATTTAAAAAAACAACAACCCTTTTATCTATAATTTTAAGAAATCTTTGTGAAGTCTATATGTAGTGCTGTGTCCATTGCTCTCTTTTATAATTTATTTTAAAAATTTGTTAATTTATCAAGTAAGACTGATTACTTTTCTATAACTTTACAGAAAAAAAGGATGAGTTTTTTCTTCAAAATTTATCTTCTTGGTGATGGAAAAAATAAAGTGGCATAAATTAAATTTTTAAAAAATTATCTTCTGATCATCCTCGTGTTAGAAAAGCTCACCCTTCCAAGATTATTTCCCACCCCACTCCTTCCTGAAGCTCTTTTGTTCATGCTTGTTTTGTTATCTGAGATGGAGTTGGGTTTTTCCCTCCTTTCAGTTTTCTATTATTCTGGTGGCTGTTCCTCCACTCTCTTAGTAGCCTTACAGAACAGAAGGAATTCCTGCACTAGCAGAGCTGAACACTAGACACTGAGAATTGCAGTGGAGAAATATTGGCTATTTTATTATGAATGGCGCCATCCAGGAGAACGGGAAGCTAATGCTCAAAATCCAGAACTCCCTGATGGTGTAGAGGTTACAGGTTAGGGCAAAATCACCACACCGTTGGTTAGGGGTTCAGGGTCATGCTGGGAGCTGATTGGTCGGAGGTGAGGTAAGGGTGATGAATCATTTCTTCAGGGGTTGAGAACAACTCTGAGGTCTTTCCGTGTGTCCCTCTGTGCGGTCTCATGGGAAAGTAGCCAGGAGGTCGTTCCACCTTAGGGCTCAGGAACTGAAACATAACTGGGGTCAAGATGTTATTTTTCTTGCCAGAGGTCCCATGTGTGACCATTATTCAGGTCCAGCTACTGTCTTCTGCTGCCTGGGGGGTTGCTGATTATCCTGGGGAAAGGCTAGGTCTCTGAGAGGTAAACAGAGAGAAAGAGAGATGATTTCTAGAGCTAGGATTTAAAAACTAAACTTAATCAATATCATAAGGACCCTCGGTTTCAGTGGAAGCATTTTTCTTTGGAAACACATATGTATCTGCTTAATCAGCTGTCCAGTTCCAGGGTTAGATTACCAGAGGATGGCAGACCAAAATAGGCAACAGTTAACTCTTCATGGCCTCGTTCAAGGACAAAACATGAATCAGGGCAGCATGACAAAAACTGCATTGCCGACCAATTTTTCTACAGAAACAAAACAAGGGCACTTCAGGCTCTGATATGTCATTCTGCTTTCTGGAAGGGAAAAAGCCACATTGTGTGATCAAGGGAGATGGTATCACTCTCTTAAACAACCCTTGTGTTCCTTTGAACTGGATACCACAAAATTTGCATAATGTCAGAACACTCGGTAGGGGAGTTACTGGCATGTGTAGTCTATTGGTAATGAGGAAGAAAACATAATTTTGATTGTTATAGAACCTTTGACTTATCTTAAATTACAAAGAACCCTGACTACAACACAGTGGGTTGTCTTATTCAAGTTTCCTGTAACTAGGTTAAACTAAATATGCATGAATGTTTTGGTGAAGTAGACAATTGTGCCTCTTTTTCTTTTTAAGAAAAAAATTTTAGGTTCCTCGGAGAAAGACAGAACCTTACTGTAGGGTACAGTTGAAAACAAACAAATCCTATCTTTGCTTTGGAGAATGCCAGCAACAAAACTTGTCCAATGAGCTAAGTTTGCCCTCTGTGCCTTCTCCCTAATTGTACCTACTTCCATCCCCAGAGACCATGCTAAACACTGTAAAGATTAGCCTTTCCCAGGCTCTGGCCCTCTCATGTTTCCCTGATCACTCCGACCTTTGTCTCCACTCTTCTTTCCTGTGTTCTCAGGCCCAGCCATCTGAGTCTTGTGCCCTAATGATGAGTTGGATCACCAAATCTCTTGTATTCTGGTCAGGAGAAAAAGTCATGAGCCACCTTCTCAGGCCTGAAAATATATATCTAGTATGTTGAAAAACATATTTGAAAGATTAGAATAAAAATGTAATCTTATTTTTGTCCCCCACAGACCTCTACAATTGACCAGGGCTAATTTCCCCTGATCTTTATTAAGGAAAACTGTTAAAAACGTGGAACGAAGGCAAGAGGATGGCTACACATTCTTCTGTGCCCTACTGGAGTATTGCCTCACAGGGCCACCCAAGGATCACTTACTTTTCTAGAGGAATATGCCATTTGTTACTCTTGATTAGGGCCCAAACTTTGTGATATTACATGTTAACTTTTATATTTTTGTCCAATAGAGATGCAAATTATTTGTCTGATAGGAAAAAAAAATTAAGGCTCTGACCAGATAGTTCAGTTGGCTAGGGTGTTGTCTCAATATGCCAAGCTTGCAAGTTTGACCCCTGGTCAGGGAAAATTAAAAAAAAAATCAACCAATAAATAAGTAGAATAACAGATCTCTCTCTCTCTCTCTCTTCCTTCCTCTTTCTCTCTAAAATCAATCAACAAAAATTTTTTTAGAAGAAAAGAAAAAATATTACCCAAAGGTTATGGTTTTATTACCCTGTAGGAGTTTAGCTATTTTAGTTTCTAATGTCTCTGTCTTCTAATAAACATTCTGTCCTCATTCAGTTTCCTCAAACATTCAGTTTCTCAAATGCTCATTGAACCAGCATTAACATTCTTCTGGCTCTCTCACCAATGACTTAAATAAATCCTGACACGGTTATTCTAGCTTCTAGGAGAGCCATGTATTTATCTTTTGAAAATTATACTTTGTCACCCTAAATGGAGATTTAGGCAGGCATATATTTTCTGGCAACTCTCAGAAAATAAAAAGTCCTCCGGGCATTTTTAGTAAAAAACAGTTTTAATTCAGTGACTAGAATGTCCAATCTCGTTTAACTATCAAAACCCTGAACTTCTCTCCTCCAGCCTGGGCCAGCCTCAGGACTGAAGTCTGCAGGGAGAAACGAGTGTGGTTCTTCTGCTCCATTGTCTTCATAGTCACCAGGTGATTTGCAGTTTTGGGTCTCACAAGGGTCAAAGGTGAGTGGGGCACATGGAGAGAAGTAAGGCAATCAGCCAAGGGTTGCTTGGCTCAGTGGCTTCATACTCTACACCTGAGGCTGACAGTGCATGCTGATAACACCTCTGCTAGTCCCTTCTCTCAAGCAGGTCCCTTGACCTAGGACAGTGATGGCGAACCTATGACACGCGTGTCAGAGGTGACACGAGAACTCATTTTTTTGGTTGATTTTTCTTTGTTAAATGGCATTTAAATATATAAAGTAAATATCAAAAATATAAGTCTTTGTTTTACTATGGTTGCAAATACCAAAAAATGTTTATATGTGACACGGCACCAGAGTTAAGTTAGGGTTTTCAAAATGCTGCCATGCTGAGCTCAAAAGGTTCGCCATCACTGACCTAGGAGGATGAAAATGTGTTGAATTCCTTTATCGGCCCCTGGGCAATCAGGGGCCCAACCCAGCTTCTTTCTGCAAAAGGTATCAGTCCTCTCCAGATGGCTCTATTGGGCAAGACCTAATATAACCCAAGCCATTAGTCCTTGAGAATGTACTTCCTTTGACCCCAAAAACTCTGGGAATGTGGGATGATCCTACAAGAGCTGTCCTCTCCTGCCTCCCTCAGTAAGGGGTTAGCACTTTCTCTCACTGTCTAGATTTCCTAGGTGGGCATCAGGCTCCCCCATCCAGAATAAGCTTTCTCTTGTGTGAGTCAGGCACTGGTACTCTGTGTCTCCAAAGTTAGGCCCGGTTCTCTGAATGGTACTCTTTAAATTTGTGGTTAGGAGTTCACACTTCCTGTCCAAGGTGGAAGTGTGGGTCAAGGCCTCTGGCCTCTCCAAAGTAATTTCTTCACCAATCCAACTCCCGGCCGCTCTCTAAACTCTTTATATGGTTTCAATGGACTAAGGGGATCAAGGGCTCTGGAGCAATTTCTCAGGTCCATTTCATTTGTAAATCTGAATATGGTGGTGGCAGTGTGGGGGGTTGTCTCACTCTAATTTCCTGTTACATTTAAGTTTACTGGAAATAAGCAAATATAAGAGGGAAGTTTCTACCATATCAAGAGAGGTGTTGGGATGAAACACATCCAACAAGCAATTACCTACTCAGTCCAAGAGTCAAGTTGGCTTTGAAGTATATGTGAAGGCAGATGCTTTTTTAATATGGCCATTATTCAGCAAAAGGCATACATTTTTCCTTCATATACATATGGTAGATATATATGCACATTAAAAGCCCATATTTGTTATGGGCTTGGGATGGTATATCCAACTCTACCTCCACCTTCTCAACTTTCATTCGATATGTATTTATTGATGTAACAAGCCAGGCATTTTGCTAGGTGCTGAGGTATATAGTAGTGAACTAAACAGTTGTGCTCCCTAACTTTCCAGAAGCTTTGGGAACCTGAGTGTATGTTTTATCACATTCTCATGTCCTTCTCTTCCTTCTCCTCACTTACCTTTCTCTTGAAGAACTCTTAAGTAACTAAATGGGTTTTCAAAATCTTCTTTTTTCCCAGCACACCCTGGCTTTTTCTCATATTGTGTTTTCCTGGGAATTATGACTCTCACACTCTAGACCAGTGGTCGGCAAACTGCGGCCCCTTGAGTGTGGCTCTTCCACACGTGTGGGCGCACATGTACAGTGTGATTGAAACTTCGTGGCCACACTCAAGGGGCCAAAGAGCTGCATGTGGCTCGCGAGCCGCAGTTTGCTGACCACTGCTCTAGACTAACCTAGGAAATGATTCTATTTTTATACTCTTTCCTTCACATCCTTGGGATTGTAGTGGGAAAGCATTCACTTTGTAATTAGTCCTGGATTTGAAGACCAACTCTGCCATTTATTATTAGCTTTATGTTTTGGGCAAATTATTTAATCTCTCCGAAACGTGGTTTCTTTATCCACATAGAGGACGAACACTGTCCTGTTTAAGTTGTACTATTTGAGAGAGGATGTCTTCAAAATGCTGGCATGAAGTAGATATTCCCTAAGTGAACTCTCCCAGGAGTTTCCTTTCTCTTCACCCTGTTGTTGAAGCACCTCTTCCAATCTGGGTACAGGTCTGAGGTTTATTATCAAAGCAGTTTTGTCCCCTGTGTTCTGTAAACTAAAAGTCATTCTTTGTATTTCCCATTTGGAACATGAAGTTATCGACTCTTGTTTTACACAGTAGAATTATGGCTATGCTTTTACTCACATTCTACGTAGCTGCTTAAATAACAGTGCCACTTCATAGACATGGACCTGACTGACCACTCTGCTTTTCCTCATCTGTTCTCCCACTATACCCTTTCTCCTGATTATTCTTTAGGATGTGTGTGAAGACTCACATATCTTTAGGGATCATTAATTTGCTTCTTAGAATGGAGCAAATAATATATTTAGCTGTTAATCACAAAGTTAGTCTAGGACTTGTCAACAAAGCATAATCAGCCTCATATATTGTTAACTCCCCCTGCACCCCTAGATGAACACCAAATTGATCTAGTTTTTAAGTTTATGCCTCACTTCTTATCCTCCACCCAACTCACCAAGACTCATTGAGCACTTTTTTTTGTGGGGAACAACTAAACTCATGTACTCATCATAGGACTGACAAGAAATCAATGCCTTATGGTATTATTTATGTAATGCCACCAGTCATTGAAACTTGAGTTACAACTGTTCTCACTGGTCTTTAGCAGAAGCCAGATTCCTCATAAAAAGGCAAATGGACAAGTGTCAAAGGTATTAGAGATCATCTAGGATCATTACAATTTGATTTTTCTTACTAATTTAAAAAAATCATTGAAAACTCAAAAATATAATTGTAAGAGAACCATCCTTTGGGTATTATTTATGTAATGCCACCAGTCATTGAAACTTGAGTTACAACTGTTCTCACTGGTCTTTAGCAGAAGCCAGATTCCTCATAAAAAGGCAAATGGACAAGTGTCAAAGGTATTAGAGATCATCTAGGATCATTACAATTTGATTTTTCTTACTAATTTAAAAAAATCATTGAAAACCCAAAAATATAATTGTAAGAGAACCATCCTAAATAACCAATAAAAGATGGGGGATCTAAAGCTCTACCCACTCGGCCCCTCCTTATCTGAGTTACTTCTGAAGACTCCATGCCCACTGTGCAGATCAGAGTCTGAAAAGTACTAATCTAGGTCAATCCCTTCATTATGCAGGAGAGGAAATTGAGGCTCAGAGACATTGATTCAGACCCCATTCAAGATTCTCTTTTGTTGTTATTTATACCAGTTTGTATGATGGCTAAATAGAGCTAATGGGCCAGGACTAGGGTGAGGCAAGTAAGCTGCCCAGGGTACAAAAGTTAAGGAGGACCCCTTGTTAGGTCTGTTCCAGTGTTGACCTGCACTGGCAGGACCCCGAAGAGTGCTTCCTTATATTTTGTGCCCTAATTGTGCTGTTTGTCTCTCTAACCCAAATCCTGCCTCTGTTTATATTTAAAATAGGAAGTACATATACGTATTTACAAATATGCCACGTGGTGTACACTCTACCTCTTGTTGTTTCTTGCCCTCTTATCTTTGTCTTCCCTATAGAACTGTGAATCTTGGAGATCGAGGACCATAGCTTTCATCATTATATTCCCAGGATTTGGTTTAGTATACAGGAAATAATGACTACCCAATAGTGTCTATTTAATGGACAGATGAGTGGGTGGATCTAAATTCTGTCTTTTATGAAGGCTTTTCTGACATCTCAAATTCACCCTGATGGAGAGCATCCTCTGCACTCATAACATATTATCTGAATAACTCAATTCACAAATAATCATGTGTGCTGACATGACTTTATGTTTATATAACTCTTGTGGGGCAATTTAGTTTTCTAATGCTCTGTCTTCATGCACAATTAGATTTTAGTTAAGAGCAAAAGACAATTTGTGTTCTTTTTAAAATTCAGCATCTAGCAGAAGAATCTTCATATTGGCGCAATGTGGCAAATAGTTCTTCACTATGTGAATGAAGAATGAAGGAATAAATAAGTATGAACAAATAAATGACATCTTCTCAGTTGAAAACAGAGTTTATAAAATTTGGTAACTGTTTTAAGTCCTAGCCTGCCTACTAACTAGCTAAGTGACCTTGCACAAATCATTTTACCTCTTTGGCCTTAGTTTCTTGATATGTAAAATGAGGAGTTGGCTTGAGTGATTCTGAAGATCTCTCTAGCTTTAGCATCTTGCGGATCAATGATTGTAGAAATCTGCCATGCAAGGTTGCACAGGAGGTCAAGTAAATTTTGCTACTACAAATCCACTTGTCATTCTAACAGCAATTTCCTAAATGTAGTTGATGGTTCAATTTTTAAGTGTTCAAAGAGTCCTGGAATTATGAACAGATTGTGTGTCAAAACTAATTTGTATTATAATAGGTATGTTATGGTTGAGCTATCTTTTGTGGTCTAGCCTGAAAATTAAATACCTAGTATATATAACCAATGATATTTCAAGTATAAATATTCATTTATAGCATGATTTCTATGGGAAAACACACTCATAATTCTAACTAGGATACTGAAGAACAAATATCCGCAGGTCAGTACATGGCAAAGAAGAAGAATGGAAAGGGATGGAATGTTCCCATGACTTTAATTGCAGTTCTTAAAAAAAATCAAACATTTCACATTCAGATTTCTGTCTTAATTCAGAAAGTCATTAGCTTATAACAAGGTCAATGTGACCATTATTTCAATAAGGTAAAACAGATCTTTTTAAATGTCCAATTTATTATGTTCTCATTTAACTTTTTTCAGCATTTACTTTTCTTTTGTAAAATACATGCAAGACAAAAAACGGTATGTTAAAAATTCTTTAGAGAAATATGAGTAATCTTCCAAGAGACTCCCAGAAAAGATTTAACTCTTTCCTCACTTGCTTTTCCCATAATTGTATTGAGTTACATTGCTAAAAAACTATGAAGATTTGCTAAGCGAATTCATGTTTGGTGACTGAATTAACAGTGTGACTAAATTGTTATTTTTCTTAAGGAAAAGTATACTTTCATGAGGAAGTATTTGGTGGTTCATGAGAAACCTCATGCCATTCTGGAGTTCATCATTCAGAAATATGGCCTAGATATTTCAGTTCATGGCAACTAACAAACCTTGAACATACATTGTCATTTCCAACTCTCCATTTACCTAGGTCCTCAGTCACTTAATAAATTATCACTGAGTGTAAAGAACAGTGCAAGCTCACCGTACAGCTCAGATCATGCCGGATTACAACCGTACCATTTCCACGAGCAACACACCCAAGGTGGAAACTGTGAGCAACAAAGCCCCACTGAAGCAATTCCTGGTCCATAGGGTTGACTCCTGCAGAGCAGCTCCTCTGCTGTAGTTGTAGTTTATCCTCATAGCCAACTGGCTTGGGGTTCAATCCCTCCAAATGATGCCAATAGCAATCAAGGCTCAACTATAATAGGACAGCGCATACAGCCCACGCATGGGGTGCACCTGGAGTATCCAGTTCGGGTGACTGGGGAGGCTGTGCGACTGGGTCCTACAGGACATCTACTGCACAAGACCACTCTACCAAGTCTGGGAGATGTAGCCGCTCTGCCTAATACATAGAAACAAACATAAGGAAGCAGTTAAAATGTGGAGACAAAAAAACATGTCCCAAATGAAAGAACAGAACAAAACTCCAGAAAAAGAACTAAAGGAAATGGAGGCAAGAAAACAATCAGACACAGAGTTCAAAATAATGGTTACAAGGATATTCAAGGAACTTAGTAAGAACTTCAATAGCATGAAAAAGGATATAGAAACCATAATAAAGAACCAGTCAGAGATGAAACTACACTAACTCAAATGAAGAATAATTTACAGAGAATCAACAGTAGAGTAGAGGAAGCAGAGGATTAAATCAGCTATTTAAAATATAAGGAAGCAAAAAACACACAATTAGAACAGCAAAAAGAATTCAAAAATATAAAGATAGTATAAGGAGCCTCTGGGACAACATTCAGATCATGGGGGTGTTGGAAATAGAAGAGATCAAGAAATTGAAAACATATTTGAAAAAAAATGACAGAAACCCTCCATTACCTGGAGAAGGAAATAGATATATGAGTCCAGGAAGCACAGAGAGTCCCAAACAAGATGAATCCAAAAAGGCTCACATCAAGACACATCATAATTAAAATGCCAAAGATTAAAGACAAAGAGAGAATCTCAAAGCAGAAAAGCAGTTACTTACCTACAAGGGAACTCCCATAAGACTGTCAGCTGATTTCTCAACAGAAACTGTGCAGGCCAGAAGGGAGTGGCATGAATTATTCAAAGTGATGGAAAGCAAGGACCTAAAACCAAGATTACTCCACCCAGCAAGGCTATCATTTAAAATAGAAGTTCAGATAAAGAGCTTCCTAGATAAGAAAAAGCGAAAGGAGTTCATCACCACCAAATCAATATTACATGAAATGTTAAAGGGTCTTCTTTAAGGAGAAGAAAAAAAGATTAAAAATATGAACAATAAAATGGCAATAAATTCATATCTATCAACAATTGAATAAAAAAATCAAAATGAATGATCAAGCAGAACAGAAACAGACTCAGATATGAGAATATTTTGACGGTTATGAGATGGGATGGGGGTTGTTGGATGGACGAAAAAGGTGAAGGGATGTAGAAGTAAAAATTGTTATTTACAAAATAGTCATGGGTATGTAATGTATAGCACAGGGAATATAGTCAATAATATTCTAATAACTATGTATGATGTCAGATGGGTATGAGATTTATCATGATGATCACTTAGTAAGTTACATAATGTCTAACTAAATATAATATTGTATGTCAATTGTAATTGAAAAATAAAAAATTATTAAAAACAAAGAAAAAAGAAGCAGAAGAAGATTGTAAGGCTCTGTGTGAAATAAGACAACTTTATTATTTTACATGGCTGTCATTTATTAGTCTCTTAGACACTGGTTCTTTCCATCTCTTCATGTTGATCATGGTTGCAAGTTAATCTTTCTTGAAAATGGTACCTTCTTCATTTGTCTTTAATTTTACCCATTGCCTTTAGATCAAACCTGAACATTTCAAGTCCTCTTCACCCCCACCATCAGGCTTCTCTATGCCTGCTGAACATAATTTATTCCATCTTGTAGCCCATTGGTCTCAATCTGTAGTTGTTAGTCTGACCCAGGGGACCTTTGCAAACCTTTTCCATCTTTATTTGTACTAGAACTTTGTGAGAAAAGCTGATATGTTGGGCCATGTCCTCCAGCGCCTCACCTCCTTCTCTTCCCTTTCCTTCAATATCTATATTGCCTAAGCACTTATCACAAGACACTGCACAATAACAATATATATAACAACAATATCTTCCATTACAGAGCACTGACTATGTCTCAGGCATTAAATTTTTTATACATGTCATTTCTGCTAAAACAACACGATTAGGTAAATATGGGTATTATAATCTCCATTTTACACACAAGAAAACCAAGTCTCAAAGAATTAAGAAATTTTCCCAAAGTTATAGAGTTAGTAAAAGTCAGAACTGGATGTTGGAATTGGTCATTGAGAGGGTGTGACTGCTGGTTGACCCACCAGTTGGACCTGGGCCATTGGAGGCTCCTCACCTCTACCCTGTCCTTGGAATGTACCTTTCACTTGCCTTCCCTTCCCTAGAAGCTGCCTCAAGGATAAACCTTGAGAGAGCAATGTGTTGTTGAGACCATCTGGATGGTATATGTGGCTGAACTCAGTTAAAGCCTCTATAGAAACGTTAAAGCTTCTGGTGGGCAGGTAGAGAGATCTACTTCTCTTCTGGCCTCCTGAGACAAGCCTCATCTGGAAGGATCTACCTTTGTCTTTGGTCTCTCCTTGTTCTCTTTGTGTGTGTGTGGTGGGGGCTGAAAGGGTGTATTTAGATTTTACCTGGGGAACTCCCAAAGTTTTGAACCAATACCAGGATTCAACCAGTTGATATGATTCCAAAGCTTTTGATCTTAGCCATTATACCTTGCTGGTTCCCACATATGATGGTGCGTTGTGAGCAATGCAAAGACGTTGAAGATCCAGTGTCTGCACCACAAAGTTTGCTGTTTAGTTTGGTAAGTCAAAGATGAACACAAGTCACTGTCCTATAAGGCAGTGTGTTTAAAAATCAAACTAAGGTGCAGCCAGTTTCAGAGTTGGGCGAGGGTTTCCCAGAAACTATACTTCAGTCTTTGAAAGATAGGTAGCATTGTAATGGGTATCTGAACCATTCAAATTTACATGTAATTTTATTCTGGCTTGCGTTGTTTCCTTCATTTTATTTTTATTAGTCTTTGTTTCAATTAGAGAAGTTTTTTAAATGCAAGATTCACATCTAGTCATCTATATTTCCCAACATTACTAGTACACTGTTATGTACACAGTAAATGATAAACAATTTGTGATTAATCATCTATAATACTAAAAGCGTAATATGCTAATTAGACTGGACAGCCGGACAACCTTCCAGACGTCATTCTGGACATCCTTCCATACGAAGCTGCCGTGGCAGGGGCCAAGGCAGAGGCAGTTAAAGGGTGATCAAGCAGGCAGGCAGAGGTGGTTAGGGGTGATAATGCAGGCAGGTGAGTGGTTAGGGGCAATCCAGCAGGCAGGCAAGTGGTTAGGGGCAATCAGGCAGACAAGCAGAGGCAGTTAGGGGTGATCAGGCAGGCAGGCAAGTAGTTAGGGGCAATCAAGCAGGCAGGCAAAGGCGGTTAGGGGTGATCAGGCAGGCATGCAGAGTGGTTAGGGGCGATCAGGCAGACAGGCAAGTGGTTAGGGGTGATCAGGCAGGCAGGCAGGTGAGCAGTTAGGAGCCAGTGGTCCTGGATTGCGAGAGGGATGTCCGACTGCTGGTTTAGGGCCCAATCCCTGTGAAATCCCTTGCAGGGATGGGGCCTAAACCAACAGTCGGACATTCCCAAGG
>NW_005871371.1:25225-83861 GCF_000147115.1 Myotis lucifugus | reverse complement strand
CCTGAATTGCGAAAGGGTGCAGGATGGGCTGAGGGACACCCCCCCCCGCCGCCCCCCTCCCCCCGCACAAATTTTGTGTACTGGGCCTCTAAAGATAAAATTGATTCATTAAAACCATTATGTCAATCTTCCTCACAGTACATTGTACTAAGTACCATTCTCTCTTAAATGTCATTGCAATCTGCATTTTACCTTTTATCACATTCCTCAACTTTCAAATGTGAGTTCTTTTTAAAAAATATTTTATTGATTTTTTACAGAGGAAGGGAGAGGGATAGAGAGTTAGAAACATCAATGAGAGAGAAACATCGATTAGCTGCCTCCTGCACACCTCCCACTGGGGATGTGCCCGCAACCAAGGTACATGCCCTTGACCGGAATTGAACCTGGGACCCTTCAGTCTGCAGGCTGACGCTCTATTCACTGAGCCAAACCGGTTAGGGCTCAAATATGAGTTCTGTGTGTCTTCTCTACTAGACTGTAAATCTCATGAGGACAAGAATTTCACGTGTCCTACATACCACTGAATCCTGGGTGTTTGCAACATGTGCACACAGTAGGTGTTAACTAAATATTTGTTGACTGAATGAAATAGGTCTTTTTGTGTTTTGTTTATTTGTTTTGAGATTATGTTTATTAAAGCTGGACACAGTGAAACAAAGAAGGGCTTAGGATAGAAGAAGCAACAGGAGAGAGCTAGTGAAATAAGTCTTTCAAGGAACTCTTTCAAAAAGAGCTACCTTGACCTAGCGAGTTTGGAAAATGTTGAACATTAAGCTATCCTCTTGGATATTCACAGTTGCATGTCAGCAAATTAAATTTCCAAACTCTTGCAGTAAATAAATCTGCTTAGGCCCTTATGGGGTAGCTTAGTTGATTAGAGTGTCATCTCAATATGCCAAGGTTGCAGGCTCAAGCCTCAGTCAGGGCACAGACAGCCATCAATCAATGGATGCATAAATAAGTGGAACAACAAATCAACGTTCCTCTCTCTCCTGTCAATGAATAAAAAAGTTTTTAAAAATGAAATTTGCTTAAAATTGATTATGTAGTTTCTTTAACAAAATTGGCCGAAGAGCCACTCCTCCCCCTTTATTCCCTGCAAAACATCTGTTAATATTCCATGAAATCACTGTTGAGCAGTCACTCTTACGAAAGCCATTTTTGGAGGAATCTGGATGCAGCATTTGTCATACGATGTTGTTACAAGATTCCAAGAAGTATGCTCTTTTCTTGATGCTTTTCCAGCCTAGGGACTGTGGATTCCAAGCTATTGGAATCCAGAGCAATACCATCCTAAGGCAGTCTTGTCAGCCACAAAGGACTCTGCTGTGTGCTCTGATTCCTTAGCATGTGATAATGAAAGACTTTTATTCAAAATAGCCTGACTGATTGAGGGGGGATTATTTTATTTTTCTGTCTCTGATATGTAGCTATGAGCTTCACATTTATTTATAAGGATTGTGAGGGAGCTAACTTCATAGGGCTCACAGACTAATAATAGAGATGAAAGATGGGAAGCAATGTCTTTGAAGAAAGGTTAAATGAGTTGAAGTAATTTTCTTGAAAGGAAACATAAAAATATGAAGAAAGGACAGGCCTAGAGAAGTAGGATCCGGCATGCTAGGGGAAGGAGGGCGGTGTGCAGGCTGCCTGGTTTTCATCACTGTATGCCTGTAAGACCAGAGCTGGTCCTGTCTACTGCTTCCCTCAGGTCCCTTGTTATCTCTGATTCCAGAGCTTATGCCGGCAGTCATTCCTGCCTCCTTATCAATATCAAAGCTATAGTGACTCTTTCTAAAAGACTCACATTGAATAAATGCTTACTGTGTATCAGGCAATGTTCCAAGTGCATTTCATGCATCATTATTCACTCAATATTTTTCAAGTGCCTCCTGTGTGCCAGGCCGGCCCACCCTTGGCGTTTGGAATGCTGAGTGAATAACAAAGACCAAAAAAAATCTTGCCTTGTGGAATTTGCACACTAGTGAGCAGGGACAGACAATAAACATAATTGATAAGTAAATTAAATAGTATGTAGGAAGGTGATAAATGTTATGAAAAATATAGAGCAGAGAAAGTGGAAAGAGTGTATGTGTATAAGGGTGTTGAGCTGTAATCTTATATAGGTTGGCCAGGATGGACCTCACTGAGAAGATGATATTGGAGCACAATTTGACGCCTAGGAGCAAGTTAACAATGTGGATATTTGAGGAAGAAAATGTTGGCCAGAAGGAACCATCAACTTAAAGGCTTTAAGTCAAGAACGTGTTTGTTGAGTTTGAGAAACAGTGAAGAGGTGAGTGTGGTTGGGTCCTGGGGTTTGGGGGGCTGAGTCTATAGGGCCTTTTGACCATGGTAAGGACTTTAGCTTTCACTTGGAATGAAATAAGGAAATTTTGAGCAGAGGGTGTCATGTCTGACATGTTTCAAAAGGATCACTCTGGCTTGGAGGATGAGAGTGGGGAAGCAGGGTAATGAGCTAGAAGGTGATTTCTACTATAAAACAATGCAGGCTGGCAAAGATCAGGCCAAATAGTAACAATGGAATTGGTGAGAGTTGATAAGATATTGGATATCTATCCTGAACACAGAGCAACAGGGTCAGCTGGAAGTGTGTGTGAGAGAGGGAAGTTAAGGATGACTCTAAGCCAGTGGTTCTCAGCCTTCCTAATGCCGCGACCCTTTGATACAGTTCCTCATGTTGTGGTGACCCCCGATTTCACTGTTACAAATTGAACATAATTAAAGCATAGTGATTAATCACAAAAACAATATGTAATTATATATGTGTTTTCTGATGGTCTTAGGCGACCCCTGTGAAAGGGTCGTTCGACCCCCAAAGGGGTCTCAACCCACAGGTTGAGAACCGCTGCTCTAAGACCTCAACTAATCTTTACAGCCAGGTAGCTTAATTATTATCTCTATTTTACTGATGAGAAAACAAACTTAGGGAGAGACATTAACTTTAGATTATTAGGTTAGCAAGTAGCAGAGCTGGTATGTGAACCTAGGGTTGTCAGAGTCCGAAAGCACCTGGAAGCATTGAGCTATTACTGTGAACTCTGATCTTAGATGTCCAAGAAACCGATTCCAGCTGTGTTTCCTGGTTACCCAACATATGTGAAAACCAGTTTCTATTCATGTTTCCATGCCTTAGATCCTAACTCATTAGTGTCTATATTCCTGTCCCCCAACATCTTTTCTTAGTCTCCCACTTCTGAAGCCTGTTGCCCAACTTCCTTAATCACCCTGACCACCAAAACATCTATAATTGGCTTGATTTTCCTCCAGACCTTGGACTCAGTTTGGACTTCTGCCAAAAGTGTTCCTTTCTCCATTGGCAAAGCTTCACATTCCAGAGCTATTTCCTAATATTTGTCCTCTTAGACCCACTTTAGATCAATTGACTCCTGACTATGTAAAAAAGGTAAAACCATATAATTTTCCATAAGGAGGAGGCAGCATGTGATAGGGAGAGCTGTGCTGGCAGTGACTTGAGGTCTCCATATTTTTCGCAGTCATGGTGGGAGAGAAAGGTATGGCAACAGTAGGCAGCTGGGAGGCCTCCACCTGCCCTGAAGGCAATCTTCCCCAAGGTTCACCTTCAACTTGAGCAACTTAGTCTGTAGTCTCCCTTTGCAGCTTCAAGCAAACTGAAAATGGGTGAACAGTATTCCCGTACCAACCAGCATTGACATTCCTCCTACAGAGAAAACTGTCAATACAGGGGAAATGTTCTGACATGTGCTCATAAGGCAGAAGACAAGTCCTCCAATGGCTGAGATGTCAGCTGGCACCCAGGTCTCTAAGGAGGGGAAGCTGCCAAGCACAGTGAAGAGAAGGCGAATCTCCTGGTGTGATGGCAGAGGAGGCAAAGGGAAATAGCAGAGATGAATAGAGACGCCAAAGGACAGGGAAGATAAAGCCATCAAACTGGAGGAAGGCTCAGGGCACAGTGAAACCCTCTCTACACTTCACCACCACCATCTCTAACTACAACATTGCTCTTTCCCAGAACGTTCGGTGTGCACGAGGGTTGCTGTGGGTTTAAAGAAGAGGCTTGGTTTTAGGTTAGGCCGGGTTTTCATATTGTAGGACAAAGGCATCCTGGGCAGGGGACAGACTCCAGAAAGAGAGGAGTTAGAAGAGAGTTTGGGGCACCAGGGGTCACAAAATAAAGGGGTTCAATGAAATTTCACCTAGATCTCCCAGGCAGGGAGGTAATATTTGCCTCATTTCTACAGTATCTCAGATGTATTTAGTCTTCTTCCATGTATTTCATTTTCTTTACCTGAAAATACTCCAACTTTTTTGACTCAATAATAGTTCAGCAGTGTCTCTAGAGCCATGAAATTATGGTACATTAAGAATAGTTAAATTAGGAGTAACATTGCCCTGGCATGTGTGTTCAGTGGTTAGAGCATTGGCCCACACACCGAGGGTCTCAGGTTCAATTTCTAGTCAAGGGCATGTACTTGGGTTGCAGGTTTGATCCCTAGCCCTGGTCAGGGAGCATGGAGGCAACCAATCGATGTGTCTCTCTCACATTAATGTTTCTCTCCTTCTCTTCCCCACTCCTTCCCTCCCTTCCACTCTAAATATCAATGGAAAAATATCTTTGTGTGAGGATTAACCAAAAAATTAAAAAGAGTGACTGACATTTATTAAGCTTCTCTTATTGAGTCAATAAAATATGAGATGTACTTTCAATTAAGTTGATTTTAACATGTCAAGGAACATAGGTTCTAAGTAAAGTCTATAAAAATAAGCAATTAAATCAGGCTAGTTTTTTATCACACATGTTAAACATTTGACTGACTTTTGTTTTCCCAGTAATTTTAACATTGTGTGATATTCAGGAAGAATTTTGTTGATAATAACAAAAGTATTTACTATTTATTAAGCACAGATTTACCACATCCACCAGGCACTTTATAGAATTATCTTATTTAATCCTACAACAACAATGTGGAAAATTATTAGCTAATCAAGCATTCCTCTTAAACATATGAGAAACTATGACTCAGAGAAATAAATGATTTGATCAAGGTCATACAACCAGTGAACAGTTTTTCTATTTTTATAGCCCCCAACATCTAGAATTGTCCTTACAAAAATACCATGGACTTAATACTGCTAACTATTGTTAAACCAAAATGTAAATGCTCTGTTTTTGAAGATTGGAACAAAGATTAAAAATAGTACTCTGTTTATTCATAATAAAACCACACACACACACACACACACACACACACACACACACGGCTACCATTAGAAATCTTTAGCATTTAAATACCATTTCTCTCCTTCAAAACATTTTAATTCTTCTTACCTCTCTTTAATATGCATTTTATGCCCAGGTTACTAAGTAGAGTATATTCTATCGCTGAAGCTTTTCCTGGTTCTTATCTAAAGCTCCAGTAGGTCTGGACATTCTCAATGTGGCCTGGAAATTTCTCTAGAAGCAAATTTGTGGTATCTGGCCTTATTACATGGAAAGTTCCTCTTATGTGGGGTTTCTCAGGTATTTGTATTCCTTGATTTCTGCCCACTCTTTCTCTTCTACTGTAAATGTTCCCAACTGTGACTAACTTCCAGTTTCATAACCACAGGAAAAACAACAACAATAAAAAACCCAGTTACTTAAGGCACCAAAATACAAATAACTGCCCACAGATCATAATAACAGTTTGCCTTGTTGTTGCAGCAGAACTTAAAGACAAAAAAAATGGCAAAAATGAGGTGGGAGACTAGCAGCCCTAGCCCTGAAATGTTGTGACATATTTGTTTCAGATCTTTTAATTTAAACTCATTAATTTCACAGTTGTAACTACACTTGTACCCTTATCTGCAATTTTCCATTTCCCTCTCCAGAGGTAATAACTGTGCTTAGGTTGATGAGTCCTCTTTCCACCCCTGTTTGAACCATTTGCTACACCTCTGTGAGGTATGGATTTGGATATTTTTAGTGTTTACCATAACAGGAGGCATACTTGTATTACGTGCTTTTCTCCCCAACTCAATATTGTTTATAGATTTATCCACATGTATTCATGTGGCTATATTTCATAATTTTAACCTACTAAATAGCTTTCCCTCACATGAATATACCTTACATTTTTAAACCATCTTCTGCTTATAGGCAATAAGGTTAACTTCAATATGTTGCTGTTATAAAGAAAGCTTCAGTAAACTTCCCTGTGCACATTCCCTTATGCATTCGTGCTAGATTTCCTCTAGTTTGTAGAGCAGGATTTATCTAGAGATGGGTACTGTGGGTTGTAGAATGTGTGTATCTTTGTTTAATTGAAAACATTTTTCCAGCTTAATTGAGATAGAATTGACATGTAACATTGTGTAAGTTTCAGGTGTGCAAGGTGTTGATTTGATAGACTTGTGTGTTACTTATGAAATGACCACCGTGTTGAAGGAGCTCATTGAGAGGACGCGACTACTGGTTGACTTGTGAGCTGGACCCAGGCAATCGAAGGCTTCTCACCCCTCCCCGTCCTTGGAATGTACGTTCTGCCCACCGTTCCCAGAGCCATTTCAAGGACAGAACCTTGAGAGAGTAAGGTGTTGGTAAGACCAGCTGGATGGTATATGTGACTGAACCCTTTTAAGGCCTATGTCTAAACTTTTAAGATTCTGGCAGGTAGGTACAAAGAACTGTCCTCTTGATGCCACCCAAGACAGACACCATATGTAAGTTTTTTTGCTTATTAAACCTGCCACCTACCTATCTAGAGTGCTCTGCCTCTTTCTTAGATCTCTCCTTGCCCTCTGTGTATGAGGGCCAGTTTCAGATTTCACCCGGGGAAGCTCCTGAGGTTTCAAACCAACACATCCTAGTTTTAGCTAACATCTCCATCATGTCCCATAATTATCATTTCTTTTTTGTGGTGAGAACATTTAAGATCTATTTTCTTAACAACTTTTGGATGAGTGCATAAAGAAGGTGTGGTACACCTATACAATGGAATCTTATCCAGCCATGAGAAAGAAGGACATCCTGCCATTTGTGACAGCACGAATGAAACTTGAGGGTGTTAGGCTAAGTGAAAAAAGTCAGTCAAAGAAAGACAAATCCTGTATGATATCACTTACATGTGAATCCAAAAAAGCTAGAAAACAGAAACTGAAAGTAGAATGGTGGGGATCAGATGCATAGCATGGTGATTATAGTTAACAATAATTACATACTGAAATGAAAGTTGTTAAGTGAGTAGATTCCCCTCCATTCTTAACCTGCTGCATTGCACCTCTTCTCCAGCCAGACTCCACCGTATTGCCACTGATACCCTGTGAACTTCTGGAAACCCTGCTGCAACCAGTGACAGAGGGTCCGCCCGCTCTTTAGCTTTAAGTGGGAAGAGCTTGACTTCTGGGCTGAGTGCTTACAGACGTTCCTTGTTACCACGTGTTATATTAAATATTTATTCATTTATTTGATTTTGTCTCTTATTACTCAGAAGCCTTTTCCTTATAGCTCACTGTCTAGTGTCCCATAGCACCTGAGGTTTCAAGCCGTCTACTTGGAACAAGATGCCGCCTTTTGGAGATTAAAATATTTTTTTCAATTGCTTTATGTCTTTCAGGTGAATTATGACTTGAAATATCCAGAACGCCATCCTATTCAATAACACACAGGTAATTATCTTACTTGGCTCTCCCTGCCTCCTGTGTCCCCAAGCCACGCCACTGTAATCCAGGGAGAGGACACGGAGTGGAAGAACACGGGCAGCAGAGGGGATGCTTGATTGGGGTAATTAATGTTCCAATCACCTGAGGTGTCTGATGTGATTTCTCAACTGGAAGTGTGATTTGGAAAATGTCTGACATGAGAGTACTTGACTTCTAAAATTACACCTAATGTAGACTAAACACCATCAGACATATCAGGGGGGATGTGACTTCCTCATGTAGGCAGAGCCTTACATAAACAAACTCATTGTGATACTTTTAGTGCTGTACTCAACTCACTTTATACCGGTCCCATTATTTATTGAAACCCATACTTGTCTCTGAACAGCCATAAATGAAAACCTAGGTCTTCCTCAGGGGCTTCCAAGCTAAATTATGTTGGTTAATATCCTGGTATTATTGGAAAATGGATGGAGCTTCAGCTCAAAATAATTATCTGAAGTTCACATTAATCATGAAAACCTTGAAAAGTGATTCTTTTGTATTAGCTCTAAGCCAGAGTTAGAATCATTTGTTTCTTAAGTACCTATTATGGTTGATGGTAAAGCTCTGGGGTGATACTTCAGAATATTAATATATGGGTACTGTTGGTTTATTGATTAATGATTAAATGAAAGTCACTTGCCTTCACAAAAGACAAACCCCATTAATGCTTATGTCTATACTTTTAATATATGCAATAAACTGGGCCACCAGGGAAGTTTTGGTTAGTGTGTCACTGCTATAAAGCAAACCATTCCAAGTTCAAATTTGCTAACTTTGGCTCAGTGTCCCATCACCTGCAAGCCACAGCGCAGCGATCCGGGACGTGGCTGTGGAAGTGTGCTCTGGTCGACCAGAATCTTTGGCATCTCCTGGGAGCTTGTGTAGACCACCCTAGACCTGCTGAATGAGAATCTGTATTTTTATTTTAAAATACATTTTATTGATTTTTTACAGAGAGGAAGGGAGAGGGATAGAGAGTTAGAAACATCGATGAGAGAGAAACATCGACCAGCTGCCTCCTGCACACCCCCTACTGGGGATGCGCCTGCAACCAAGGTACATGCCCTTGACTGGAATCGAACCTGGGACCTTTCATTCTGCAGGCCGACGCTCTATCCACTGAGCCAAACCAGTTAGGGCGAGAATCTGTATTTTTAACAAGACCCCTAGATAATTCATATGCACTTTCAAATCTGAGAGATACTGTTTCCAGTCAGTCCTTGAGCTGTTACAGATGTGAGAGCATGGAGGTCTCTCACCCTCCTTGGTTAGAAAACAAGACTCAGCAGGCTTAGGAGGTTTACCCAGTAGTAAGTGGCAGGTATGTAATCAGGTTAGGCCCTGTGTCCTGTGTTGCCAACATCTGTTTTAGTTGTCTGCCCATTCTCCTCCCTCTGTAAGAGCCTGAGCATTGCCTCTTTGGGGGAGGTCCCATCTGCACTGTCAGTCAAAAAAGACTTCCTCACATCTCTCCACTCTACCCCACCCACAGGGGGTGTGACTTAAGATGGGTTAATCAACTTCTATCTGTAGAGCATGAAATCTTGAGCAGAGACACACAGGGATGCAAGAAACTTGGAGTCAAATCATCCCATGGCAGGAGATGAGCCAGTTCCACTGATGATAGAGTTGCTCAGCACTTCCTTCTGTTCCACTCCTTAGAAATAATCAATGTAAATTCTCTCTTTATAAAACAACGTATTTCTTTCAGAATTTTCAGGTATAAGCCAGTGTATTTGTCTTTTTAAACTGTGCAAATGGGATCATCTCACGGGCTCTATTCTTGCTTGTTCACATAGTGTAGGCTGTAATTCCTTGTTGAGAGCGTTTACGGCCAGTTGAGTTTAGGAATTCAGAATCTTTTGGATTTTAGAGTCGTGATACAGCACATATAGCACATGTCACATAACACAGCGGTGGGGTCTGAGGCAGCAGTCCATAATGAAACACATTACATTGTTTTGCACTGGAAGGTGTGAATATTCTATTCACAGCAAGTGAAATCAATGAAGACTTTACATATTTTCATGTCAGAACAGGTAGATATTTGCTGTCAAGTGAGTTTAAGACTGTTAGGGTTTTGCTACCAATTATGTTTCAAAAAGAAGCTTTTAATTTCTAGAATGTTTTGGATTTTGGAATTGTGGATAAGAAACTGTAGAGCATATAATATATTTTGTAGATATGATTTCAAAATCAGTACATTTACCTCAATATTTTTCATGTCTGAAGAAGTATTTAATTTTATGGATGCAAAATAACTTATTTAGTCTCCTATTGATGGATATTTCGGATTTCCAATTTCTGCTCCTCCATATAATATTGCAGTGATCAACCTTGTGTGTTTGTCTTAATGTAATCATACAAATATGAAACAATTCAAGTGTATAAACTGAGCCAATTTGAGGGAAAATGTTGCTCATTTTCTAGCTGCAACTGATTTCTCCCATTATTGATAGGCATTTATATAGAAAATTCTAAATCTAATGGTGGAAAATATTCTGGTAAAATGGAAATAGCTCAGCCTTTGGAGCCAGTTCAGGCCTCTCCATTTAACATGAGCAATTTCAGGATTTTTTGTGCACCAGTTTCTCAGTTCATAAAATAGAGAACTACAATACAGGATGTCCCCAAAAGTATATACACACTTTAACAGCTGATAGCTCAATTTTGAAAATGAAATGTATTTAAATGAACACTGCCTTTATAATTATTCAAAGTGTGTATACGTTTTTTGGGGATACCCTATCTATGACTTCTATCAATATTGAGTTCCTATATATATAGGCACTGTTCTGAGTGCCTGAGAAAGAGCAAAAATCCAAAACAGATGGTCCTGCTATGATGGATCTTACATTTTAATAAGACCAACAATAAACATGATAACAAAGTAAAATATTTAGATTGTAGATAGTGATAAGTAGTAAGAACAAAATAAATAAAGCAGGAAAAGGTAATAGGACATTTCAGGAAGGGAGAGTGACATTTAGACAGCATGGCCAGGGAGAGCTTCCTAGAAAATACCTGCACTGAGCCTGGAAGAAGGGAACTAGCCATGTAGATACTTGGGGACGAGCAGTCACGGCAGAGGAAGCAGCACATGCCCACTAAGGTGGGATTATGCCCAGGATGTTCAGAAGTTTGAGAAGGCCAGTGTGGTTAATGAGGGCTTACCAAGGGATGGAAGGCAAAGGAAGTGAGCGAAGAGAGGCACCAGAGGGCCAGGTGGAAGGCTTTAGAGTTTTCAAAAGGACTTTGGCTTTGTTAAGTGTGACATGGGGAGCCCTTGCAGGATGGGGAACATAGGAGGACTGTGTCTTGGTTGGTACTTAATAAGGGCCTCTTTGTGTTAAGACTATACTGAGAGGGGATAGCAGCCGTGGGCAAACTACGGCCCGTTTGAAATGAATAAAACTAAAAAAAAAAAAGACCATACCCTTTTATGTAATGATGTTTACTTTGAATTTATATTAATTCACACAAACACTCCATCCATGCTTTTGTTCCGGCCCTCCGGTCCAGTTTAAGAACCCATTGTGGCCCTCGAGTCAAAAAGTTTGCCCACCCCTGGGATAGGGCAAAGGTATGGAAGACTATAAGTAGGAGGTTATTGGACTTTTCTAGGCAAGAGATGATGGTGGTAACGTTAAGAGTGGTGGGACATGGCTGAATTCTGGATTGAAGGTAAAGCTAACAAGGGTTATTGATGGATGTGATATGGGCTATGAAGAAGAATTTAATGATGACTCTGCATTTTGTTGTCTGAGCAACTGAAAGAATGGAGTTGCCATCGAGTGAGATGGGGAGCAGATTCCTGGAAGAACAGGTGATGGGAAAATCAGGAGCTCTGGTTTGGATGAATTGAGTTTGAGATGTCTATTGGACATCCTAATGAA
The DNA here is from genome assembly GCF_000147115.1 of Myotis lucifugus. Lineage (NCBI taxonomy): Eukaryota > Metazoa > Chordata > Mammalia > Chiroptera > Vespertilionidae > Myotis > Myotis lucifugus. The sequence goes on along the minus strand of NW_005871371.1, from coordinate 72,273 downwards.
CATACTGAGTAGACAGTTGGATAGAGATGAGTCTGGAGTTTAAGGATGAGACCTAGGTTGAAGATATAAATTTGGTAGTCATCAGTGTACAGATGGATTTAAAGCCTTGAGGCTGCATGGGATCATGTAGAGAGTGAGTGCAATGAGAAGTTAACCCAAAGGAATTCTGGCATTTAAATATTAGTGGAAGCAGCAAATGCCATCAGAAGTAACAGACAGAGAGGAAGGAGAAAACCAAGGATTGGGTGGTGTCCTGGAAGCTAAGTGATGACAATATTTCCAGGAGGAGAGTGATTGTGCTAAACGCTGTTGCCAGGTCATGTTAGGAGAGGAATTTCAGTGGAGTGGAGGGGATGAAAAGCTGTCTGCAGTTGGGTTCAAGATAGATGGGAAGAGAGAAACAAGAGACAGTGAGCATTAACAACTGTTTCAGGAAGTTTTTGTGGGTTTATGTGATGAAAAGAAGAGAAAAGCAGTGGAACCTGGGGAAAGTAGTGGGGGTCAAGCTAAGTTTTAATTTTTTCTTAGATGGGAGGATTAATGGCATGTTTATATGCTAATGGGAATATTTCAGTAGAGAGGAAAAGAATGGATGCTGCAGGAGAGAGGGGAGGATTGTTATTAAGACAATAAAAGGGAATCAGATCTACTGCACAGATTGGTCCCTGACCTCATCCAAGCTCATCCATAGTAATAGGGGAGGTAATGCTAAGTGAATGGGGTGGTGGGGACTTGGGGAAGTTCTGGATTTTTTGTTTGTGTGTATTACTTTTTGGTGAGAATATTTAAGTCTGTCCTCTTAACACATTTTAATTATACAACACAGTGTTATCAACAGTAGTCATTATTTTTTACATTAGACTCTCAGACCTTATTCATCTTACAGCTGAATGTATGTGCCCTTTTACTAACCTCTTCCTATTTCCTCCACCCTCCAGCCCCTGGTGACCACTTTTATACCCTGTTTCTATGAGTTTGACTTTTTTTTTCTTTTAGATTCCATATATAAGTGACACTATGCAGTATTTTTCTTTATTTGTCTGGCTTATTTCATTTAGCAGCATGCCCTCAAGCTCCATTCATGTTGTTGCAAACAGCAGGATTTACTTCTATTCTCTAAAGAATGTTCCATTGTGTATGTATATATGTGAAGTGAGCTCATTAGTAAGAGTGAAGTAGGACTTGGGTGGGAAGATGTGAGGTGGAAACTCCTGTTTATCATTATGGTCCCTGTGTGTTACTGCTTGAGAATTAAACTATGTATTCACATTAATTTGATAAAACATTAATATTTTAATTTTTTAATTTTTTTTTTTTTATTGATTTCAGAGAGGATGGGAGAGGGGGAAGAGAGTTGGAAACATCAATGATGAGAAAGAATCATTGATTGGCTGCCTCCTGCACGCCCCCCCTCTGGGGACCGAGCCCATAACCCGGGCATATGCCCTTGGCTGGAATTGAACCCGGGACCCTTCAATCTGCAGGCCGACGCTCTATCCACTGAGCCAAACCAGCTAGGGCCATAAATATTTTTCAAAAGGAAGAGAGGAGAATGTCTGATTTACTTCTATGGGAGAATGTCTGAGGCAATCCTCAGATGAATGGAGGGACAGAGAAACCACAGAGGGGGGGAAAGGCCAGGTGTGCAGTCATGATTCTAGAAGATGACAAACATCAGAACAAGCCATTGGGATACAAAAAATTCTCTGAGGGCAATCACTCCTTAGCTTAACAAGTGTTTTAGATCTTGAGTTAGCTGTCTTCCTTTGGATGAAAATTTGTTTGATCATGTCATACCATTTAAAAAAGTCACAGCATGCAAATTCTATGCATTCTTGTAAAGTTCAAACACATTACCTTTTGTTGACAGGTAGTAATTTGTATGAGAAAGGCAAAGGAAAAATGGTTTCAAACAAATTGCTTAAATTCAGAAGTATGCTAATTAATAGACTTTCTAATTGCTTTTCCTTTTTTCTTTAAGTTTTGCCCAAAGTCTGATTAGTTATGATTGCTTTGTTACAAGACTCTGGAGGGCATCTGAAAACATTATCACTGACCTGGGGATGTAGGGCCTGGCTTTGGGGATTGATCTCATAATATGGTAAAGCCGTACCATCTAATAGAAATGCAATGTGAGCCACACATGAAACTTTATTTTCTAATAATCACATAAAAAAGGTAAAAAGAAATCAATTCGGTTACCTTTAATAATGGTAATTAAACTGATATCTATATGATTTTGAAAACAAACAAATAATTAATGAGATGATTTACATGTTTTTCAATACTGTTTTTGAAATCGAGTGTGTTTTATACTAACAGCACAAGTTTCCAGTCAGATGCTAATTTTTCAATGATTAAAGAGCAATATAGTTCTACCAAAACCATAAATTTATATTTAATGGAAAAATACTTTATACTGCTTCAATTTTTAAAATTTAAATGTAAATGAATTAAAATGAAGTAACATAAAAATTCAGTTTCTTAGTAGTGCCCAGTAGCCACATGGGGCTAGTAATCAGACAGGACAGCTTTAAAAGGTGGGATTCATGAGACTTGAGACAAGATTTTAATCTGCCAATGGAGCTTAACCTAAGAGGATTTTTATTATGAATAAAAATATTATGAATAAAGTCCCACTTTGTTACTGCTCAAATATCACTCAGAACTTTGCCTCTGGCTCCTCTCTGTTGCCAGTTCATCTGGTCCGCTTTCTCACCTGTCCTACTCTGTATCCTGCTCTGGTGCAGGTTTCCCTATAATTTGTTCCGTGGGCAATCTGGTGCAGGTTTCCCTATAATTTGTTCCTTGGGCAATAATCCTTTGACATGAGAGGAAGGGAGAGGGAGAGATAGATAGAAACATCAATGATGAGAGAGAATCTTGGACCCAGGACCCTTCAGTCCACAGGCTGATAAGGTTTTTTCCACTGAGCAAAACCGACCAGGGCATTCCTCAGGATCTTAAATGAGCTTGACAAATGTTGCAAATTTGTAGATTAGCATATTGAAGACTGAGAATTACTACAGCTAAGGAACTTGCTTTACTTTGCTTAACCCAAGGTTTTCCAAACTTAGTTGACCACAAGTTAAGCATAATTCTGTCATTTTGACTGCCAAGAACTTTGAAGAATAACAGCCATGATTTTACTTCTGTCTCCCCAAACACAAGTTATTTTAATCCAGGCTAACTTGAAACAATACGAGGAAAGAAATTCTGGAAAAAGTAGTTTCTAGCTTGACCAGATTGACTTTAGAACAGCCCAACACAAGGTGCATCTCTAGGTAGTGATACCAAGGTAAATCATGAGCTTTCCACTCAAAGGCGGCGCCTAGCAACAGGGTACAAGGTACAGATGTCCCATCTCACCTTATGGCAGTGGTTCTCAACCTTCCTAATGCCGAGACCCTTTAATACAGTTCCTCATGTTGTGGTGACCCCCAACCATAAAATTATTTTCGTTGCTACTTCATAACTGTAATTTTGCTACTGTTATGAATCATAATGTAAATATCTGATATGCTATATGTGTTTTCCGATGCTCGCAACCGACTGGTTTATGGGGAGCAATCCAGGCTATTACATCAGGTTAATGCTTTCTTTGTATTCTGACTCTTTGAGTCTTTAAGTAGATACTCTATTTATTTAGATTGTTCCCAATACAAAGAAGTTTCTGACCCCACCTGTCATCCAGTTTCTTCCTTGCCATTATATTGTTAAAGCTTGACGTCTTGTTGCCTCCTTTTTGTTCCACCAAATTGTTCAGCAGTGATACTTGCCCAAGCCCTAACTTAGTCCTGTTGCTCCTAATTGTTCAGTCTGGACCTAGACAGGCTTGGGATGTTCAAGACTCTTGACAGGCGTTCTTGGCTAAATGCAGCCTTTTCCACAGTGTGACTATAAAGCTCTCTTACCTCAGTTTCTGGGGAAGCCAGTCTTTCTTTAAGTTTACTAAATGAGTGTACCAACTTTGGTTTGTGTACTAGCTTTGACATTGAAACCCTGATATTATTACTGATTTTTTTTCTGTAGTTTGCAGATTTCCTTTTACCTAAACAAAGGCTTTTTCTACACTTGAGTGTGAACTGAGTAGATTGATTTGAGGAATATATGGAGCTGAGGAAAGCATATGGATTTGGTGCCAACAGACTAACTTTCATATATATATTGTGGTAATTAGGTAAACACACACAAAGAAATAAATAAAAACAAATAAAATGCTTGGAACAATACTGGGTCTGGCCCTAGACCCACCCATTAGATAATTAGGACGTGAGTGAGAATTCAGGGTTGGGATTAGCCTTCTAATAGCAGAAGTTCAACTAGGACGGTAAGGAGTAACATCTTGCTATCCTGCTAAATAAGGTGTATCTTCCTCACACATTTTATTCAAAGTAGATTAATGACTAGAATTGAACCACAATTCTAGCTTTTATTAGCATTATTATTTTGAACACATCATTTAAATTCTCTGAGTCTTAGTTTCTTCATCTATAAAATAAAAATTCTTATTTTGTGGGGTTGTTGTAAACTTTAGGTATTAGAACAAAAGCCTCTTTGCCGCCAGGCTCACAGCAGTTTGTGATGAAATTAAAGCCCTTATTGCACTGTTAAATTCTAGGGCCCCATCCCTAGCTTGATAAGCCCTGAAACTTCTTTAATAAATTTAAGGAGGCTTCAAAGAACTACAGCAAGAGGAAGCTGTCAACTATTAGTTCCGGCAAATCTCTTGATTGTGCAAGCTTCTTCTTGTTGAATGTTCAGGGTTTGGAGTGGAATAACTGCTCTAGTGAAACCAATATAAGAGACACTCAAAGCTCCATTTTGATATGAACACTTAAGACCTCATCTGAGTTAGTAAACCAAAGTCTAGGAATTAAACGCGGTGATCTGGGGTCTGAAGTCCTCTCATTGACAAATCTCAACCATGATCACAGTATTTCTCCCACACTTAGCACGGGTTGAACAAATTAGTCCCTGAGGACCTGGTGTTAGTGCCCTGGAGGCCTACCTCTGAACTCCTTACCAGGACTGGTTGAAGCCACTGTTTTCTGAACCTTTATTATGCGCAGCTGCACACAAATCCCACATACAAGATGCATACCACTGGGACCCTACATTCATTCTCTTGGAGCAGCATTCTGGAGCTGAATTCTCCCAGGGGGGAGAAAAGTCTTTGCAAATGAACAACATGTGGATCCTAAAAGTTCAGAAGGAACCAGGCTCTGTAACAGTCTACCATACTTATGTGGAACTTTGAGCAAACTCACCCAGTGTCAGGCTCAGGGGAGCTGACCTCAGTCTTCAAAATCAAAGAGCCAGTACCACAAATCCAAATAAAAATAGAATTCTTAACTTGGCCCAGAGTAACTCTGACTTGATTATTTGGGCATCATCTAACACCTGCAGGCATTGGGCAATTTCTATAAAGGTTGCTAGTAGAATGGCTTTTATTCATGCCTATTATTGCCTCTTGATCTCATTGTTACTGAATTTTCAACTAACGTTAACTTTTGTGATTCACATTCAATGACTCATTATTGCTATGGACTCAGTGCTTTCAAATGTTTATGTATTTTGTAACAATCCTGGGAAGTATTGATCATAATTATTTTAATAGCTAACATTATCTATCTATATATCTATCTAGATATATACAGGGTGTTCCAAAAATGTATACACACTTAACAGCTGAGAGCTCAATTGATGTCTCTCTCTTTTCAGATTTAACCCTTTGGAATTAATAATTATTTAAAGTGTTATACATTTTTTGGGACACCCTATATCTATGAGGTAGTTCTTATTAATATCATCATCACCATCATCATTATCATCATCATCTTAGCTGGCAAGTGGTAGCACTTAGATTTAGACCCAGCCAATCTTGCTCTATAGCTTATGATCTAACCACTATACTAACTGACTGTGAGTTTTATGAAGTCCGGACTCAGGAAGTAAGTGAATTGTTGAGGGATTCAGAGCTGTTAATGAGTGCAGCCACTATTCTAACTCAGGTTTTTGGATTCTAAGATTCATATTCTTTCTAATTATTCCATGCTTCTTCTTGGGCAAATCATTTGATTTGTTGATCCTCATTTTCCATCTGTAAAATGGAGGAAAATTATTTATTTCACAAAGTTGTCCTGAGGATTAAATAAAATTAATTACATAAATGTTTAACTCCCTGTCACATAATAAAAGCTCACTATTTATTGACTTACTAACTAGTGAATTCCCAAGAAAAGATCTTTATTCTTAATACTTGATAAACCTAGATTTATTAAGAACATGTTAACTCTATAATGTACAATGTATATAAAACAAAATTGGTAGTTTTACATAATTTCTATTCCCTAAACCTTGACAACTGCATTTAGATTTGGTTGGCTTTAGACCTAGATAGTTGTGTCATGCAAGTACTCCTTATCAAGGGCAAAATAGTTATTGTGTAGGTCCTTAAAACCCTACCCCAAATAAACCTCTTTTAAAAAATTTAGATGTTTGGTATCTGTGTCTATATTCTGTTTTTAAACAGTAGTCTTTAATTTCTATATCAAGGTGGTAGAAATTCTGTTTTCTCATTCTAAAACAAGGTCTGTTGACCTGATTTAATCTATTTCCCATTGTCTGATGATGCTTTTGTTGACAAAATCAATAGAAATCATTGGGTTAAGTAGTAGGGCTCTTTTCTTTTCTCTAAATAAAATTATGGTGTACTTGTCAGACTTTGAATATATAATGGAACATGATATAAATGTGCCCTAGATAATTGTACTAGGGAAAGTAAAAGTTCTAGACAATAAAAGGTAAGAGCCAGGAATACTTTGAACTCAAAGTGGATAAGGTTATTTTTATAATGTAGGAAGTAGCTGGAAATGGATCAATAGAACAAGGATGTTAGTGTTTTTTAGAGCATGGTATCCATTTCAATGTGTTTTGGGGGGTTATATGCAATATTTTTTGCATCCATAGGTCCATTCCTGTCCATATCCACTACCCAGCCCACCAGCTGTTACCTACATGATGACATTAACCTCTTGAGCCTCACCATTTAGGTCAAATTCTGCTCCCACACAAACATATTAATTGATTACCTGTTGCCCATAAGATGAAATCAGATTTGGTTTGACATCAAGGTATACCATTATTGTGAGGATTATATAATATAAATTGATTCATTAATCCACTCATTCAGTATAGATTTATTGACATCTTGCTGGCCCATTCCCTGTGCTAAACTTTAGGCATATATGGAGTTCCTGGTTCTTGTCCTCAAAGCAAAGTATCCACTTTTTAGAGAGGGAGACAGATAAGCAAAATACCATTCACAACAGGATGTGGTAAAGGAGAAATAGAAGTAAATGGAGGATACTGTGGAAGTTCAGAGAAAAGGCACCTGCTTTTCCAACTTAACTCCCACTACTGCTTTACTCAAACTCTACTAGATTGATCTATTTGCAATTCTCCTAAATACCATGCACATTCTTACCTTTCTGACTTTGATGATATTGTGTTTTTCATGCTCTATCTCTTCATTTTCTGCTTGTCAATCAACATGAGTTGAAAGCGTACTGCTGCAGAACATATGTGCTATATATACCACTGCTAAGTAAATGAGAGAAGTACAGCCTTACCCTCATGTAGCTGGCAGTGTTGCCTTTCTCAATCTCTCCCTCTCACTCTAAATCCTCCTTCCCTAATCATTCAGCCATGGTGAGCCCCTTCTTCTTGAGATCCAGTAAACTTATTATCTGTCACCCATCAGTACTTATAGGCAGTTTAATTAGTATTTACTAGTTGATTATGCATTATCATAGAAAACGCAAATATCATGGGGCAACAAAAATTTTAGATTACTTAAAAACTCTGTTTTTATTCCTTTCGTTGAATGATGGTTGGTAATACTTGTGAGACTTGGTCTCATCTGTTAATGAGCAGAATGAACTGAAAATTTAAGTTCTCTTCAAAGTCTGCCATTACATATATTGTTAATCTACAATTTTTATATGGATTTAATAAACATAGATGGAATTTCTTTACATTTTATTTCCAATGCTTATGGATATCTAGAGCAATGGGAAGGAGGCCAATGTGGAGAAAAAAGAGGATGAAGATGAAAAGGATAAGCAGCAAGGGCTCCATCCACGAAAAGGGGTGGAAATAAGGGCAAAGATCTTGCTTGGAAGAGAACATCCCCTTTTCAGGGCTTCTTTTTTCCTATTCCTCATGTTAAATCTTGTTAAAAAGCTGTATTGCCCTGGCCAGATTGGATCAGTGATTAGAGCATCAGTCTGTGACTGAAGGGTCATGGGTTCGATTCCCAGTCAAGGGCGTGTACCTTGGTTGCAGGTTCCCCAGACCCAGTAGGGGCACGTGCAGCAGGCAACCAATCAATGAGTCTCTCTCACATAGATGTTTCGCTCTCTCTCCCTCCCCTACTCCTCCTTCCCTTCCACTCTCTCTAGAAATCAATGGAAAAAATATCCTTTGGTGAGAATTAAAAAAAGAAAGCTGTATTTGTAGGACCTTTTGGTCAAGATGGCAGTGTAGGCAAATGTGGTACTCAGAACCTCTAACAACCACATGAAAACTACAAATAAATTACAGAATGTAGAAGCCACATCGAGACTGGTAGGAGGGGTGGAGACATGGATTGGGCTGGTACCACACCCATGTATGGTGATATCACAGTTGCTGAGGTCTCCCTTGAGGATCCAGGGGTCCCAGCCCCACACCAGAACCCCCAACCCAGGTTTCCAGTGTCAGGAAGAGAAGTCCCCATAACTTTGGCTGTAAAAACCAGCAGAGATTGAGGCTGAGTAAGATAGAGGGCTGCTGGAGTTCCAGACCTTCCTCTTAAAGGGTTTGCATAGGGAATTACTTGAACTCACTCTTCTGAGCTCCAGTGCTAGGGCAGCAGCTCTAAAGGCTACTGGGTTACAAGGGGAGGAATTGAATTGTCTGGCTTCAGGGTGAGGGCTGGAGGATCAGCTTTCTGCCAGACAGAAGTGTTGCAAAAGCCATTATTCCTTTTCTGAGCCACAGGCCTAGCATTTGGGTGTCATATCTGAGTCTCCATCTACCTGGCTATCACTTTCACCCTGCCCTGGTGATTCTCTGAGACACAACCCCACCCAACTTCAGGTCCACCTGAGCTGTTTCCAGTGGCTTTTCCATATAAATGCCTCTTGGCTCATGCTTTGGAGTTTCTTAAAATCTCTTAAACAAGCAGCATCTGGCCTCTGTGTACCCTATACCTCTTGCCAAGTGGCCCCAGGCCTGGCACTAGCTGCTGCTAGCCTCAGTTCACAGCTTGGACTCTCCTGGGTACCTCTAAGCCCAGCACAAGTAGACGCCATCTGAAGATGGCCACTGCCAGACAGGGCACAGGCAGTGGCTGACCTTGCAACTTCAGGGTGGCCCCAGAGCCAGTGCACCCAGTGAATAGCTTCAGACTATGCCATGTTACAACCCAACTACCTCAATGAGTGCCACACTCAACGAGTAGACTGAGTGGGCACCAAATCCCTACTGAAGCAAGTCCTGTTCGTGGGGTTGGCCCCTGTATAACTGATTCTCCACTGTAGTTGCAGTTGCTCCTCTAAGCCAATTGGTCTCAGGATAAATCCTTCCCAGTAATGTGTCAAACATCAATCAAGACTCAACTACAACAGGACAGTACACATAGCCCACACAAGGAGTGCACCTGGACCACCCAGTTTGAGTGTTTGAGGAGGATGTGCCACTGGGCCCTACAAGGCACCTACTACACAAGGCCACTCTATCAAGCCTGGGTGACATAGCAGCTCTACCTAATACATAGAAACAAACACGGGAGACTTCCAAAATGAGGAGACAAATGGGCCAAGAAACATGTCCCACATGAAACATGTCCAGAAAAAGAACTAAAAGAAATGGAGGCAAGCAATCAGATATAGAGTTCAAAACAATGGTTATAAGAATGCTCAAGGAACTCAGTAAAAACTTCGACAACATAAAAAAAAAACAAGGAAAACCATAATAAAGAACCCGTCAGAAATTAAGGATACACTAACTAAAATGAAGAATTTACAGGGAATCAACAGTAGAGTTGATAAAACAGATAATCAAATCAGTAATTTGGAATAGAAGGAAGCAGCAAACACCCAATCAGAACAGCAAAAAGAAAAAAGAATTCAAAATAATGAGGTTACTGTAAGGTGTCTCTAGGACAACTTCAAGCGAACTAACATTCACATCATGTTGGGTGCTGGAAGTAAAAGAAAGAGATCAAGAAATTAAAAACCTAGTGAAAAACAAATGACAGAAAACTTCCCTAATTTGGGTAAGGAAATAGACATACAAGTCCAGAAAATGTAGAAAGTCCCAAGCAAGGTAAATCCAAAGAGGCCCACACTAAGACACATCATAATTAAATGACAAAGGTTAAAGACAGAGAGAGAATCGTCAAAGCAGCAAGAGAAAAGCAGTTAGTTATCTACAAGAAAGTTCCCATAAGACTATCAGCTGATTTCTCAACAGAAACTTTGCAGGCCAGAAGGGATTGGAAAGATATATTCAAAGTGATGAAACGTAAGGATATAAAACAAGATTACTCTCTACCTAGAATGGCTATCATTTAGAATTGAAGGACAGATAAAGAGTTTCCCAGACAAGAAAAAGCTAAAGGAGTTCAGCACCACCAAACCATTATTAGGAGAAATGTTAAAGAGTCTTTTTTAAGAAGAAGAAAAGATAAAAAATATGAATAATAAAATGGCAATACATACATATCTATCAACAATTACTTTAAATATGAATGAAATAAATGCTCCAATCAAAAGACATTTGGTAACTGAATGAATAACAAAACAAGACCCGCCCTAACTGGTTTGGCTCAGTGGATAGAGCGTCAGCCTGCAGAATGAAAGGTCCCAGGTTTGATTCCGGTCAAGGGCATGTACCTTGGTTGCGGGCACATCCCCAGTAGGAGGTGTGCAGGAGGCAGCTGATCGATGTTTCTCTCCCATCGATGTTTATAACTCTCTATCCCTCTCCCTTCCTCTCTGTAAAAAAATCAATAAAATATATTTTTAAAAAACACACAAAAACAAAACAAAAAGAAAACAAAACAAAAGACAAGATCCTTATATATGCTATCTATGAGAGACTAACTTCAGAGCAAAAGACACACACAGAGTGAAAGTAAAGGATGGAAAAAGATATTTTATGAAAATGGAAACAAAACAAAACCAAAAGCTGGGGTATCAGTACTTATACCATACAAAAGAGACTTTATTTTTTATTTTAATATGTTTTTATTGATTTCAGAGAGGAAGGAAAAGGGAGAGAGAGATAGAAACATTGATTGGCTGCCTCCTGCACGTCCCCCACTGGAGATCAAGTCTGCAGCCTGGGGCATGTCACCTGACTGGGAATCAAACCTCTGGTTCATAGGTCGATGCAAAACCATTGACAAAATAGAACAATGGCTATAACAAGAAACAAAGAAGGACCCAGAAACTGTGCTTCTGGGTATTGATTTGAAGAAACCCAAAACATTAAATTGAAAAGACATATACAACCACATTTTTACTGTAGCATTATTTACAATAGCCAAGATATGGAAGCAACCTAAGTATCCATCAATAGATGAATGGATCAAGAAGTGGTAGATATATACAATGGAATATGACTTAGCCATAAAAAAGAATGAAATCTTGCCACCTGCAACAACATGGATGGACCTAGGTGGTATTATGTTGAGTAAAATAAGTCAAATAGAGAAAGACAAATGCCAGATGATTTTACTTATGTATGGAATCTAAAAAACACACACAAATAAATAGACTTATAGATACAGAGAACAGGTATCAGATGGTAGAGAGATTGGGGGATGGGTAAAAAAGATGAAAGAATTTAGAAATACAAATTGATAGTTACAGAATAGTCATGGTGGTGTAAAGTACAACATAGGGGATATAGTCAATAATATTTTAATAACAATATATGGGGTTATACACTTGAAACTAGCACTTATAAGTCAAAGGTAATTTAAAATTATAAAAATAATTTTTTAAAAAGCTGTATTCATAGTTAACCCTTTGTACAGAACTAATATATTGAAAGGAAATGTCTGTATTGCGGAGTGGGAATTGTATGACTAACCTAAATCACCCAATATATTTTTCATATGGTTGAGTAAAAGAAGGTTTTTAAGAAGAGACCCATAGCCTAAATATATTTCAATAAGGTTCAGTTTGAAAACCTTTCAAAACAAATAAACAATCTGTTCTGGGTACTCATATGTTTCTAATATTAAAATCAAAGGATCATGATTGGAACTACTGGGTAATTCACTTTATTTCAACATTTATTTTATTGAGCACCTACTATATATTAGACAAGGTATTTACATAACTGATCAATGCAATGTAGTTCTACTCTTGAGATATTTATAATCATTGGGGGGAGTACCTATTATTAGTCATAAAAACAAGAATGTTCTAATTTTGCACGACACATATCTACGTTTATTTTAAATTTCTTCATGCTTTGTGTGTACATATATGCATATACCCTCAAGGACATTTACTCATACATTCATAACATTCTAGTGTACATACGCATACACACATATATAAGCATGGAGAAAAATATTTATTTGTGTATATTTACAAACACAGTTCTACATGCCACACAAAAAGAAAATTTTCATACTTATGAGAGATTATATCTCTGAGAAAAGTTCTGAAAGTTATAAATTATGTTGTTCATGATTTTATGTTTTGAATTATGCCCTCTTTGCAAATCTGATGAAAGTTATGAAACCTCTCCTAAGAAAGTACCTAATGATGTGAAATTTCAGATGATTTTTTGGGACCTTAGACAGAGGCAAGGGCAGTTTCCTAGAAAAATTTTTGAAATTGCAGGGTATTGTCTGGTCCAACAGCTTGATGCCAGCTTTTAAAATAAAATGTCCACAAGTCCCTATTAAAATACAAACGAAACAGCTGCAGAGTTTAAAGAGATTCCAAATGAATGTGCACAGCCCAATGAATTAATCATTTACAGGTATATTTAATATCATGTGATTCAGTACATGTCAATTTTATTTTTTCTTGTAGCCAATCAGGTGAACAGTCATTAGTAAACTCATATAGTTATTGTTGGAAAGATTTGTCTCTTTAGAGGGAGAGGTAACCTCACTTGATGGGAGTTCGATGTTATTTATTGCTTGCTGTGTTGCTGACCCCTTTTCCATAAAGTTTTCCTGTCTCAGATCTAAGCTCTGGACATCAAACTGTTAGTCTTCTGTTTTTGATAGCAGCAATTGCTTTTTTGAACTGCCATTTCAGTACCAGCAGCTTCTCTTATTCTCTGAAGTTATGCAAAACATACCTGCCTTTTAACTTGTTTGATCCAAACTTCACTTGCCATTTTCTACCCTTTGATCCCTCTCTGCATTGCTATTTATCAGTATCAAAAAGCTGTAGCCCAACATTACTTTTGGCCCGGGGTCCATAAAATCAAGTCAGTTATGCATCTGGCATGTTCTCTGTAACTGGGCTGCCTGCAACACAAGAGCACCACTTTCTCGTTTATTTACTGAGCCATGTAAGAGATTGAATCCGAGCTTCATCTTTAAAATAATGAGTAACTTTCGCCCTACTCATAGCACACAGCACCTTAGTCATGTATATGAGATTATTTTCAAGATATCACTGTATGAGTTTCCTTAACAATTATCCTGGTTTTAATTTTACATGATGTTTGTGTGATTGTTTCATGAATGACTCTCTTCAGAAGCCTCCTGTGTCGGGAAGCATGTCTAGATGGCTCTTCTTTATATTCCTAGCACCTAGCACAGTCCTCTGCTCTAGTAGGTGCTCAATAAATTCACTCAGCCGATAGTTAATATGTGCTGAGTGAATTTAGCCTTACCCAAATGTTTTGGAAGTTTCTCCTCTGGAATTATCTTCAGAGCCTGTTTCACAGAAACAAGAGAATGGCTTTCTTGATTTTCTTTGAAGAACACCAAAGCATCTTGGTCTGCCTGCTATTTTCCTCTCTCCCTCTCTTTTTTGCTCCACGTGGCTCCTCTAATTGGCCCCCTTTCCCTCCCTTTGCAGTACAGTTGAAGCAACCACTGGCAGTTACCTGGCACAGCTGTGCTGATGCTGACCTGGATCCCAACGAAGGGGCCCCCAGGCAGGCTGAGGGATGCAGGTAAAATAAAGCCTTTGGTGAAATACTCACTGTACTAACTAAATTCATCTGGGTGCTGCCTACCTGCTCTCATGGCTGTAAAAGCCTTAAGTGGGTGCAATTTGCTGAACATTGTAAATGTGCATTGCTGATGGCTTAGGACTCAAGTTTTAAGTACGTTATAACTGAGATGGTTTAAAATGGGTTGATGGTGTTAATAGTATTTATGGTGAGGAGGGGCTGAATTTACACAGGACTGTCATTGTCTTTTTTTAAAATATATTTATATATGTCTCATATATACAGGATGTCCCCCCAAATGTATATACACTTAACAGCTGATAACTCAACTGATGTTTCTTTCTTTTCAGATTTAACCCATTGGAATGAATAATTATTCAAAGTGTGTATACATTTTTTGGGATACCCTAATATACTTAATGTTTTAGTATTTTTTTACACTATGTTGATATTTACTTTAGTAATTAAAAAAGATATATAACTATTTTTATTTTTTTCATCCATTTTTTTTATTGCTTAAAGTATTACAAAGGGTATTACATATGTGTCCCTTTTTTCCCCCACCCTTGACAATCCCCTGGTCTCCCCTACCCCCTATATAACTATTTTTAAATGTCATAGGGACTTGATGCCCTTAAGTCATTTAAAGAATTTATCAATTAAAACAGCTTTAATGGAATAAAATTGAAAAAAATTATAACATATATAGGTAAAGTTATTGAGCTGTCACTATGTCGCTATTGTTATTTTATACTTCAAACAATCTATATAGACATAGTGAGAGATTTCAAAATGTTAATAATCTCTCACAGCTTATTGTTCAACTGTAAAATTTATAGTTGAAAATAAGTAATGATAATTTGCTTGATATCTAGAAAGTTTGTCCTCCCATGATTAGTCACCCTTTATTAAGTAGTACTTCAACATATTTATTTAATGTGGTGTCTGCAAAGACTTGGTCAAAGTAATGGCACAAAGGTTGGTCATGTAATCAGAGAAAAAATAGTAGTCTGGCATGAAGATGATGACAATGATGATGACAATGATGGTGTTAGAGGTTGGATACCAGCTCTAATATTTGTGTGACCAGCTGTGTGACCTTGGGCAGATCACTCAATCTCTCTGGGCCCCTTTCCTCCTCTCTGAGATCAAGATATTCTCTACTTGATTCAGTTGCTGTGCAATAATGTCTGTAAAAGTGCTTTGTGAAGTTTTTATTTCTTAGATTAGAATGCCTGCTCCACCTTAGAAGGCGTGTGCCACGTGTATTTCCCTAGGTTCTTCACCTACATGTTTCCTTCCTCCTTTTCCCTTAACCTTCCCCTACGTGTCCATATCCTCTTCGAAGTTGTGTATTTATTTCAGCCCGAGGCATGAAGTCATGTATTAATGTAATTTGTCCCCCATTTTCTTTCTAGTGGTCCTGCCACTAATTTGAAGCATCAAAGCCAGGTAGGGAGAAATGGTTTAAAAATTCATTGAGACACAGCTTAAAACAAGATAACCTACTTGGTTAATGGGAAAACAATCATGGCAACAGTTACTTCTTTAAAAAATTTTTTTTTATTGATTCAGAGAGGAAGGGAGAGGGAGAGAGAAACATCAATAATGAGAGTGAATCATTGATCGTCTGCCTCCTTCAGGCCCCCTACTGGGGATCAAGCCCACATCCCGGGCATGTATGCTGACCAGGAATAGAATTGTGACCTCCTGGTTCATTGGTCAATGCTCAACCACTGAGCTACACTGGCCAGTCAACAGTCACTTCTTTATGAGCTAAAAGTAATAGCGTTCTCCTTCAGTGAAAGCAATATGCAAGCTCGGATCTTAAGAGTCATGAACATCTATAGGCTTTTCAATATTGACATTAGATTCAGTATTCAGTAAATATTTATCCAACAGTCATAATGATTCCAGGCAGGAGGATCAAATAGAGAAAACTGAGAGTCTCCTATGCCTTTTGGTATCTTATGATCAGGTGTAATACTTAGAGACACAAATTCATGTTCAGTGTAGGAAGGGCTTAGCATATCAACACACACACACACATGCTCATATTACTGAGTTTGGAAAACAAAGCCATGTGATCATGTGGAGATGCCTTTGAGTGCTATAAACATTGTCTAACTCCTTGAACTGGTAGTTTACTTTGTATGCAGATACATAGTACAAGTAAGGGTCCAAGTTAAAATGCAAATTAATGTTTTAAAATAGCAAATACTAACTTTGAAAACTTCATATATAGTTTTTTTCATTGCCACGACTTAGACATTAAGATTGCTCAGACTGTATCCCAAAATAACCTACTTCATATGCACTTCTTTTATTTAAAGAAGTCTATAAATTAAAGGCCTTTACTTTTTGAGCTTCTTCCTATACTTACTCCCCTTCAAACACTAAGAACATGCATTTTTAGAGTAGTCCATCACAAGTGAGACACATAATGTTTAAGCTTTCTAACACACACACACACACACACACACACACACACACACACACAAATGCACATACTCCTTTGGAATTCTAAAATCCATCAAAACACCTAGAAGTAATGTCACATTACATATTTCCAATTTAAAGGGCCTTGAAGTTTATTCCATTGTAAAGTGTGCATGACATTAAGTGGCTCACTAGTTTTGCTGTTTGTTTCTATTAGTAGATGACATTGAGTCCATACTTGCTGTTTCTCTGCATCTCCTTCACCAGTCTTAGAGGGTGAAATGACCTGGGGCCCCAGAGCACCCAGATACCTCTTGTGACTTGTCCCGTGGTTTGTGAGTTCCCTTTAACAGATTGTCTTCCTCTTTTTAGTGGATATTCAGAAATGTTTCACTTAGTAAAAATGACAATCCTTGTGGAAATAAGTATACTTCAGATCAAAATCCAGGCTAAAAGGGTAAAGGAACACACTCTGGCCAGGAGAATCAGTTAAGAGATAATAGCTGTGTTGGTGAAGTAAAGGAATGGTCAAAATATTCTCTCAAATGATATTGGGAAGTGGGTCAAATTTCGAAAGGATTGGTGTAATTCTACTATATGGTGGGAGCTATTGACAGCTGGTTGAAGGTTGAGCCCATCAGAGTTGCTAGACAAGCAGCTATGGTTGGATTTTTTTAGAAGTCATCTGGGTTACTGTTTTGAAGAATAAGAAGAAACATTAATGTGAAGTCTTTCCAAGAAACTCTTCAGAATCAGAGAGAGAGAGAAGGAGGAGGAAGGAGAAGAGAGAAGAGAGAAGAGAGAGAATGAATCAATGAAGGAGTCATAAATGCTCCATGGATCAAAATGTAAAGGATGGAGTAAAGGCAGTTGCTCCCTAAAATGACACCATCATTGAGCTTCTATCATTTTCTCTTTGCTTGGTTAGTGAGCTGGCCAATTAGGACACATTCCTATTATTGCCAGTGTTCTATTGTTCCAGGTCTAGATATCTAGTCTGGCTATTCATGCTCTCCGATTCTCACCTTTTATTTTCTTTTGCTTGTGACAATGGAAATGAAGGTGAAAATCAGTACATTTTTGTTCTTATTAGCAATGCTTGTAAATATTTAAAGGGCAAGAGGTGATAACTGACACTAAAATAAGGGTTTTTTAAAGTGTATCTGATATTATTTGCCAGTGTATTTCCCAATTATCATGGGTAATTACAAACTAATGTATCACTATCTATAATAATCTATAATAATAAAAGCATAATATGCTAATTATAGCAGACAGCTGAATAATCTTCCAGATGTTCTTCCTGATGACCTTCCAGGTGAAGCTGGGGCTGCGAGGGCCGAGCCCTTTGCATGAATTTCGTGCATAGGGCCTCTAGTTAAGTAATACTTTGAGGTTTAATATTTGGATATGATGTTGGTGTGTCTCAGTCATAGTTTTGTGACATCTGAGAGTACTTCCTATTACTTCAGGGGATCATACAACGCTGCAAAATAGTCTCAAAACAAGATTTAAATTAAACTTATTAGATGATTGTTCTGTCTTGTGGTACCTCTGCAAACCCTCTAGTTCTTTTGGGATGAGGAAGAATGAAAGAAGACTGTCATGATGTGAACTCAATGTAATTTTTCCTTCTAGACCATACAAACCATTTCTTGAAGACCTCCCATGTGTCTGGCAATATATGTACAGGAGAGATATAGTAACCATATGAACAGAATTTATAAATGAAGGAACTGAAACTATGAAAAATCTAGACCCCTGGCCCAGGTCTTATAGCTTTAAGGCACTGTACTATAATTTTAACCTAGTTTTTATAACAAAGGTCTTTACTTTTTCTAGTACACTAATTCTCCAACAACTTAAGTTCAGATATCATGTATATCCTACAGTATAGAAGTGGAAACTCAGAGTCAAAGAAAATATTAATTGCTTGGGTAAATCACATGACTTCCCTGGGTCTCATATACTTCATTTATGGCTCAATCACAATAGTTAGCATCTATAGATTACTGAATTTCTCTACAGCAGGTATTGTTAGGCACATTATACTGTAGATGTTAGCTTAATTAACCCTCTTGACACCCTATACTATGTCATAGGTATAATTAAACTTTTTATACAGAAGATGAATAAGAGATTGAGAGAGCTAATAGTTTGGGCAAGTTCACAGAGCTAAAATTGTGGGCTCTTGATTCAAATGTAAGCTCTCTGACTGTAGTCTAGAGCCGTGGTCGGCAAACTGCGGCTTGCGAGCCACATGCGGCTCTTTGGCCCCTTGAGTGTGGCTCTTCCTAAGCCTTAGGAGTACCCTAATTAAGTTAATAACAATGTACCTACCTATATAGTTTCAGTTTAAAAATTTGGCTCTCAAAAGAAATTTCAGTCGTTGTACTCTTGATATTTGACTCTGTTGACTAATGAGTTTGCCGACCACTGGTCTAGAGCATGGACCCTTAACCACTGTCCTTCACAGCTTTCTATAACCCAGTCTCTGCCTCTTCCAGCTCTCCAATCTATGACTCTGTACAGCTGCAGGCATTCTCATCTTTTGATTCCCTAACTCCTCCTTTTTAGAAACTTTTAACTGCAATTATGTGTTAGAATTAAAACAATTCTCCACTGGTGAACCCCTAGTGCTGCTCTGACATGGTTGTTCTATTTTCCCATGGTTCCTCTCTAGCACAATTTACTATTCTCTCCAAATGATCTACACAAGCCAAGTCTTGTGCACCATATTTCTCCATCTGCAATACCCCTATGAAAAAATATAATACCTCCTACTGATACCATTGTAATAGACCCAGTTATTAATACCTGCAAAGGAGTGAAGGGAAGGCCAAATTTTATAGGCATGCCATTTGTGCAGCTTTGCCAGGAAGCTGCAGCCACAGATTGCTGGGGGAAGGGACTGGACAACACACGTGTGCCCAGTAAGGTCTGGGTGACATAGGAAAGGTACTTGCCTATCAGTCACACCTGGGAACAGGTCACTGACCAGAGTAGGCGTGGCCACTGCAAGCACGGGAAGATTTCAGATATTTAAATTCCAAAATAAAGGCGTTCTTTCTCTCTTGTGTGCAGGGTCCCTGGCTCTCTTGTTGCAGGGTTGTGCTCCCCTCCATTCGCCCACATGGCTCATAGCATATAGACCCCATACAATGGACTGATGGACTGGAACTAGCCTGGTGCTGTGCCAGACCCAACTCCACCATGGAATGGAAACTTTGGACACTGGCTTTGCTTTTAGCTCTGCTGAATCCCCAGCTGCACATCTTCCAGGATTGGTCTGAGGGAAATGGGACCCAAGGATGTAATTCCATGCAAATAAAAATCACTCAGCCTCCCATGAGAGTTTTAGAACATTCTTTTTCTCAAGATATAGTAGAAACTGACCCCCAACACCCAGTGGGGAAAGGGGTACCTCACTTCCACCAGTGGACACCCCACTTCTACCAATAACACTACCTTTTAAAAATATGACCCAGTGCAGCACAAAGTATAGTTTAATATCATATCAGGAGATCACACCAGAACTCTTGTTTTTACATGGACAGGCTGTGATGCTACAACACTGGTTTATGCTTTAAAGGTGGGGTGTAAACACCAGGAACAGATGGTCCCTTAACAAAAAACACTCCTGTTTTTATTTCATCGGTATTAAAAAAATCTGTCTTAATAGCAAAAGCAAATGAAAAAAATAAAATACTATACAAGGCAAATATTTATTCCTTCCCCATGGTGACTGTAAATATACTAATTAACATTCTAAATATTGGAGATTCTGGGAAAATAATAACATACTAATATTACCAGCTAAATGTTTGGTCTTAATTCCCAGGATAAGTACAATGATCTAATTAGAGATGAGGAAAATACAGATAAATTGTGGAAGAGGAAAGCAGTAAAACACAGTGAATAGATGATGAAAAATCATTTTTGTCATACTAGATAGATGTTCAATATAGCTTATCGAGATTCCTTATTACACAATCAAACATCATTTCTTACATTTAGGATATTTTAATGGCTCAAATGAAAAAGAATGAAAATGTATAAATATATCCATAAATATATTACATTCTGTTTTGTTGCTCATTTTGCCAAAATGCTGCCTTTTTCTATCAGCATATTTTAAGTCAATGAATTTATGGGGGAAAATACAGACAAAATGTTACAACATTTACATTTTGTAAAAAACAAACAAAACCAGAAAATAATTTTGTATTCAATAGTTGGCCTTATTTACTTTTTATTGTTGTTAATCCTCACCCAAGGATATTTTTTCCTTTGATTTTTAGAAGTTGGAAGGGAAGGAGGGAGAGAGAGAGAGACAGAGAGAGAGAGAGAGAAAAAGACAGAGAAACATTGATGTGAGAGAGAATCCTGGATTGGTTACTTCTTACATGCTCCAGGGATCGAACCTGCAACTCAGGTATGTGCTCTTGAGCGAGAGCCAAACCCGTAACCCTTGGGTGCACGGACTGATGCTCTAACCACTTACCACACCAGCTAGGCCTACTATTTATCAACTTAAAAAGTAATTCTGAGAAACTGGCAACCTTAATTCGTTTTAAAAGGCTTCATTCTGTTTAAAACTGGTCTTTTTTCCCCACTTCCCTTTCTGGAGCATCTGGTAGGGTAGTATAAATAAAGCATTTCTGAAAATTTCCCCTGAGTTATTGTGAATAATAGAAGAGCTTATATGAGACTCACCCTCTATTTTCTGAAAAACTTCAATCCAGGCTCAGAAGGATTCTTCCAGGAGAAATGATGTGCTTTTCTGCCTCAGGAGTTAAAGAGGAGAATTGACCAATGTACCTCAAACACTGGTAATGCCTTAGAGAACATTTTAAAAGTTCTAAGATTTAATGGGTTCAAAATGTTTTTAAAAATCTATACTGAAGTGAATATATATATCTATCTATCTACAGTATTTTTCCTGCTTACACACACACACACACACAGTATTTTTCCTGCTTTTATGTTTTCTGACATGGCCTGCTTGCTTGGCTCTTGGTAATTCTTATTTCATTGCTTTCCAGTCATTTCCTTCATGCAACTCTACTGAACTTTTGTTGAAAACAGTCGAGGATGAAAAAAATGCAAACCAGATTGGTAATTGTCAGAGTTGTTTACATTAACACATGAAATATCCTAGGGCTCATGTCAGGGTGGGGTGAGTGGAGAAGAGATTCAGACACTTTACCGTTGGGTGAGAGGAACATCCCTGCTCTGATGGTTTCCTGCTTTCTTTGGAAGGCAGTGGCTAGGGCTGCCTTAATTTATGGAAGGAAGCATGGCTCCAGTGGTTTGCCCATCAGGCTGGTAATCACAGGCCTGAATTCTGAAATCTAATCTTTACTTGTCTGCTCTGTATTAGCTGAATGACAAACCATGTGTACCCTGCTAGTCCACTAAGATGTGTGTGACTGTGTGTGTGTGACTGTGTGTGTGTGTGTGTGTGTGTGTGTGTGTAAAGGGGCACAAACATACTAGTTATATGTTAGGGACAGTCTAGAGGCCATGTACTAGTATTTAGTGGAGATCAAGACAGACAAGAACCTTGCTCATATGGAGATTATATTCTGAGGCAAAAGTATAGAAATAAATGGAGAGAGGGGGAGAAAGAAAGGAAAGAAGGAAAAGAAATAAATATTAGATACGATCAGTGCCAGGGTGAAGTAATGGAAAGATATAATGGTCAGGAGTACAGCAGATTGGGTGGGCAGGAAAGGTACTCAAGCTGAGAACTAAATGACAATAAATATACAGTTATGCAAATAACAATTGGAAGAATAGTCTAAGCAGTGGGAAAAGTCAGTGCAAAGGTTCTTGGGCTGAAATAATCTCAGTGTGTGAAGAATATTTCTATGGGGGAATAAACTGGGCAAGGGGATAATGGTAAGAGACTAGTGGGCCCAAATTATGAATGGTTTTGTCAACTCGTGTTAGAAGTTCAGGTTTTATTCTACACCAGAGGCCCAGTGCACGAAATTTGTGCATGGGTAGGGTCCCTAGGCCTGGCTGGCGATCAAGGCTGATCGGAGCCTTCCAGCTGCCGGCTGGGGCCTTCCTTCGTTCCACGCCGCCCCCTGCTGGTCAGTGCACATCATAGCGAGCAATCAAACTCCCGGTCTCCTGGTCGAACTCCCGAGGGGACACTTTGCATATTAGCCATACACACACACACACACACACACACACACACACACACACTGAGTGGCCAGATTATTATGACCACCTGACGTTTGTAGGCAAATTAGCTATAATTTCGCACTGAAGTTGCTAGAGGGAAGCAGGTTGTTTACCACGACAGTAGAAGTGATTTTTTTGTGAAGATATGGGTAAACAACGCAATTTAAGAGCCTTTGAACGTGGGATATATTTGAATTACTACACATCTTTAAAAGACCACATTTAAAAAAGATCACACGGTAACGTACATTTTATATGATCAAACATTCCAAAAAGAAAGTATTATGGAGAATATTTTTCAGGAGAGCAAGGTATTATTAGAATGAGAGTATCAAATCCAGGTGAGAAATGATGTTAGCTTAAATAGAGATTTGGTTAGAGGAGAAACAGAACAATGGATGTTCTGAATATGACTTGAAAATAGAGAAGACAGGACTAGCAGATAGAGTAGATGTGGAGGGTGATTTCTGGCTGGAGAAACTAGATGGACGATGGTGCCTTTTGCTGGGATGGGTAAAGTTGGAGGAAAATTGGTTTGGGGAAGGGTTGTGGAATCAAGAGTTGTTTTGATCATGTTATTTCTGAGACATGTATGTGGAGATGTCAAGCAGGCCACTGGATGCGTAAATCTAAGGACTTAAATTTCGTGACTAAGACAAACTTGGAGATCTGTTTTGGCTTTCCTCATCTTGCAGGTGTAATTTGAGCTGTTGGATTGGATGAGATCTAAGAGGGTTTGGTATATAGTCCTATATCAGTGATGGCGAACCTTTTGAGCTCGGCGTGTCAGCATTTTGAAAAACCCTAACTTAACTCTGGTGCCATGTCACATATAGAAATTTTTTGATATTTGCAACCATAGTAAAACAAAGACTTATATTTTTGATATTTATTTTATATATTTAAATGCCATATAACAAAGAAAAATCAACCAAAAAATGAGTTTGTGTGTCACCTCTGACACGTGTGTCATAGGTTCGCCATCACTGTCCTATATAGTCCATGCCAATATTTAAAGTTGGAGAGAAGAGGAACAGTCAGCAAAAGTGTCTGAAAAGTAGCAGCAAAGCAACATAAAAGGAGAAGGAGGAAGGTGTGATGTCATGGAAGCCAAGAAAAGGAGGTATCTCAAGGATGGAGTGGGCAACTGTGTGGAGTGCTGCTGAGAAAGGAAAGACAAGTCACCTATGGGCTTGTCAACATAGAGATCAGAGGGGAACAACCTTTGTGGTGTGATGCAGGCTGAGGCACATTAGAGTAGGTAAAGATTGTGGAAGTAGCCCTAGCCGGGTGCTCAGTGGTTAGAGCGTCAGCCTGCATACTGAAGGGTCGTGGGTTCAATTCCAGTCAAAGGCAGAGGCGTGTGTGGGAGGCAACCAATCAATGTGTCTCTCTCACACCCATGTTTCTCTGTCTCTCCCCATCCCTTCCTCTCTTTCTAAAACCCAATGGAAAAAAAAGTATCCTCAGGTAAGGATTCACAACAACAAAAAAAGAATGGGCCCTAACCGGTTTGGCTCAGTGGATAGAGCGTTGGCCTGTGGATTGAAGGGTCCCAGGTTCGATTCCGGTCAAGGGCATGTACCTTGGTTGCGGGCACATCCCCAGTAGGGGGTGTGCAGGAGGCAGCTGATTGATATTTCTCTCTCATTGATGTTTCTGACTCTCTATCCCTCTCCATTCCTCTCTGTAAAAAAATCAATAAAATATATATTTTTTTTAAAAAAAGGAATTCTTACCATTTGCAACAGCATGGATGGAACTGGAGAGCATTATGCTAAGTGAAATAAGCCAGTCAATGAAAGAAAAATACCACATGATCTCACTCATTTATGGATAATAAAGACCATTATAAACTGATGAAAAAAAAATAGTTACAGAGGCAGAGCAGCATTGAACAGACTGTCAAACTACAGCGGGAAGGCAGGAGAGGATTGGGGGAGTGGAGGGGGGGGGGGTAAGAGATCGACCGAAGAACTTGTATGCATGCATATAAACATAACCAATGGACACAAGACACTGGGGGGTAGGGGAGGCTGGCGGGGGGGGGGGGAAGGTCAAGGGAAAAAAAAAGGAGACATATGTAATACTCTTTGTAATACTTTAAGCAATAAAACAAAATTTTAAAAAATTATTTTTAAAAAAAAGAATGGAAGTGGAAGTAGATCTTGACTACAGGCAGCTCTTCCAGGAAGTTTCAGCTTTTCCAAGAAGTTTATATTCAAGGGAGTTTTTTTGTTGTGGTTGTTAAGTTTACTTAATTGATTTTTAGAGAGAGAGAAGGGGGAGAGAGAGAAACCCACATCAATTTGTTTTTCCACTTACTTATGCATTCCTTGGTTGCTTCTCCTATGTGTCCTGACCAGGGGTTGAACCCACCCTGGCATGTGGAGGAGGCTCTAACCAGCTACCGTAAGCACCTGGCCAGGGCCCAGGACCTGTTTGTTTTTAAACTAGGCGATTAGAAGTACAGTAGTTCCGAGTTATTTCGCTTACCTGGGTTTCAGTTACCTGCCGACATTCACGGTCTGAAAATATTACATGGAAAATTCCAGAAATAAACAATCCCGGTATTGTAAATTGAGCAACCTGCTGAGTAGTGATGAAATCTCGCGCTATTTCGCGCCTCTCAGCCCAGGACGTGACTCCTCCCCTCGGGGCGTGTCCACGCTGTGGACGCTCCTCCCTCACCCTGTCAGTCACGCAGCAGCCGCCCGGGTCATCAGGTTCCTGTCATGGTGTTGCAGGGCTTGTGTTCAAGTCTCCCTTTTAGTGACCGAACAAGACGTCACCAAGCCTACGTCATCCACCTACGTCATCTCATCACGTAGGCCTGTATCATCTCACATCAGCACAAGCCGGGTGAGTACAGGACGATAACATATTTTGGGAGAAAGAGATGCCACATTCATAGGACCTTTATTACAGTATAGTGTTATAATTGTTCTATTTTATTATTAGTTATTGTTAATCTCTTACAGTCGCCTAATTTATAAATTAAGCTTTATCCTTGGTATATGTATATATAGAAAAAAGCATTATTTCTAGGGTTCAGTACTATCCCAGGTTTCAGGCACCCACTGGGGTTTTGGAAACATATCTCTCAGGTATGTTCATTTATGCATTTGTAGGCTGACGACTGTGTAAAGTAAAATGCAGTAAAGCAATCCTTGAGTAACGTTTTATTCAAAGTAATTCCCGTGTAACGTTAAGGAGAAAAAGAAATGGATCCTCAGCCAGGGCCACTGTCTGTGGAGTTGCATGTTCTCTCCATGTTTGTGTGAGTTTTCTCCTCAGATCCGATTTCCTCCTTGGATCTGGTTTCCTCCATTGCCCAAAGATGTACACATGAGGTGAACGGGCATTGTTCCTGTCCGAGTGAGCCTGTGTGTGTGTGTGTGTGTGTGTGTGTGCGCCTCACATGATGGAAGAGCATTCTGTCCAGGGTTGGTTCCCCACTTGCGCCACAGCTGCCAGGATTGGCTCTGGTCACTCACATGACACTGAACTGGAATAAGTGGGTTGAAAATAATGACCTTAGTTATTTTCTTAAATCTTTCTTCAATGTATGTGTAGCACACATTTATTTTAATGTTTAATATTAGAAGTGTTTGGGGTCTTATTTAGAAGTTTGGTGATGTTTTTGTGACCAGAAATATGCCCAAGGAACTTTACTCTTGTTTATATCAATTAGCCTATGGTAAAATTGGTTTATTATACATAGTTTTGCTTAAAGTTGCAGTTTCCAAGAAACTATTGATGATGTTAAGTGAGGACTTACTATATTTGGAAAACACACAGCTTTTGTAGAAATACTTGGAAATTTAAAATACCACTTGATGTCTCTTAGTGAATTACCAATTTTTGTGTGGAAATCATTCCTTTTCAAATGTAAAGAGTTTATTAGTTCTCAAGTAGGTTGGAACTAAAAAAAAAAAAATACCTTGTGAGAGTGTACTTCAGGTGCGAAGCTTGGAAGTTCACAGTATAAAGTAGTTTTTCACACAGGGAGCAGAAAGAATAGAAGGTTCTAGTACTTTTCAAGGTTACTGCCAAACTGTAGACACTTAAAAAAAGTATGTATTTTCACAAGCAAATATCTAAAGAGGTTTTCAATTCAAACCCTGGGAAAAAGGCACAAATAAATTTAACTTACTTGTATTGAAAAATGAACATATGTGTTAAATCTTCTTGATAGACTAGGGAAGGCAAAGGAGAGGCACTGCAGATGCAGAGATTACAGACGGTACAGAAAATGAGGAGTGACTTGGGGTAAGGTGAATGCGGGAAGGTAAACTATTTAGGTGCTGTGACCAAAGACAGAAAACCATTAGTATTAGTTAGGAGAGCAGTGCATTGTCAAGATTGACTGCAGCATAGGGACTGTTAGGAAGTGTGCATATGAAAATTAGATGGGGCAATATTGTAGTTGGTTTGAATGCCAGAGTAAGAAATTAATTTTGCAAGGATTTTCTACAGTTGAAAATTTTTGAACAGAGGAATGATCTTTTTTTATATTAAAGTAGGTTTCTTTTTTATATTAGAACTAGAGGCCTGTTGCATGAGAAGATTCGTGCAATAGGCCTGGGTCGCGGGTGCCGGAGGAAAACTGGTGCCGCTCCGGCCAGAGCCGCCTTCACAGACCTTGCTGCTCTGGCTGGAGCTGCCTTCAGTCTTCGCTCTGCCGCTTCGCACCTATGTATGCAAATTAACCGCCATCTTTGTTGGTGGTTAATTTGCATATTTCGCTGATTAGCCAATGGGAGGCGTAGCGAAGGTATGGTCAATTTCAACCTTTGTCTATTATTAGATAGGATACACATTCTGGCTTAAACTTTCTCTAAGCATTTCATAATATAAACTTTTGAAGTAGTCAAGCCCACAAGTGTCTTGGAGAATATGAAAATAATAATAATAATGGCCACTGTCTATTTTTGGAATTATTATGTGGAAGGCACTGTGCTTGGTGGAATACATATAGCCATTACATGAATCCTATGATACAGGTATTGCTGTCCTCAATTTGTGATATAGGTATTGCTGTCCTTTAGAGAAAGGTTCGGTAATGTTTAATAGCTTGTCTATTAAACCCAGAGAAGCCAGTATGAAAATCTAGCTGGCCCTGCCTGAAAAGCCAGATTTGCCCTTGAAAAGTTTATACTCTTGTTGGGGAGATAAGAGATCTGTGTATGAAATGTTGATAACTCCCACACTTACTGTTTTTTTGTTGTTTGTGTGCACATGTGTGTGTGTTTCATTTGTAGGTAACTTATAGTAGGCACTACCTGTGTCTCTACTGAGTCAGAACTGGCATTACCCTAGGCCTTTATGCTTGGATTTTGGCCTTAAATTCTAGTTTAAGACTACAGCTTCCTTATGGACTGGGATTCTACCTTAAATATTAGCCTATGTGGCTAGGGCCTTCATATCTGGTCCAGGCTTGTCAGATTTCTCTTGTTCCCAGTTAAGTCTGTGTTTCTGATCCCAGGGAACCACAGTGCCCAGCCCAGGCCACTTCACAACCCCAGGGAACATCATTCACACTGTGGTCAATGCAGATTCATTCATGCATTCATTTACTCATTTATTAAATATTTATCAAGCACCTTAGATGGGCAACACTGACCCAGCATCATGGGTGTGTCACCTGTCCTGTCATAGAGACTCCCATGCTCCAAAGAGCCCTGTACTTGGTTTAATGCTTGGCTGTTGTCATCTTGAAGTTGTTAATAATATTAGGATTGAATATGTGTTTTGTAAGTGGAGTTCGATGGGACAATGGAGCATGCAAGTGAACAGAGGAGAAACACACAACATGTGTGTCTTCCTCATTCCATGCCGCCCCATTCCCATAGAACATACGTGATGCCTGTGAGTACAGAATCCCAGTGGACCCATATTGGACGGGAGTTCAGTGAGATTCAAAGCAAGGACAAGGTAAGCATGTCACATCTAGGTTAAAGGGGTGCCGACAGCTCCAAGAAGCCAAACATTCAAACCAGAACTTTCATCACATAGAAAGAAGGCATTGGTATTCTAAAAATCACAGATTATCCAGGACTGTGATTATCATATTCTTTTTTAGTTTTGTTTCACTGAAAATGATGATATGATGATATAGAAAGGGAAAAATAGTTCCTTTTGCTTTCAGCCATTCCATACTCAGTAAGCTGAGAGTAGATGGTGTTAGTAAGGATGTGCATGTATAAAGAAGTGAATTAAAGAGCTGAGTTAGTTGTGTGTAGCATTTCTGCTATTCCAGAAAGCTTTTTGAGCTACGAAATACAAATTGTAACTTTGGTGATTCCACATATGCATTAAATGACTTATATTTGCATTTACTTCTTTAGATATTTTGTGAGAACATGATGGTTGGAGCCGTGGTAGTCATCTTTTGACCATGAGGGAAAAGTCAGGAAAATGGCAGAAAGCTCACCCCTGGCTCTAGCATAACTTTGAACCCTGAGTCCATCCAGAACTGCATACCTATAGAATTACTGTTAGGTGAGGAAAATAAATTTTCATTGTTAAAGACACCTTTATTTGGGTATTGTGTTGCATGCAGCCAAGACTCCCTAAATGACACATGATCCCATCTGGGTGATTAGGGAGGTTTCTCCTGAGAAGGTGACATTTCATTTACATGAAAAGGATGATCAGAAATGAAGTTTTCATCAATTTGAGAAGATAGAGTTCCAGGCAGACAGAATAAGCGTATTGGGAGGCCCTAAATTAGGAAGGAACTGAGCATGTTTGAGAAGCGAAGATCCTGAAGGGTATGTGCTAAAGACCAGGGTAGGTGTTCAGCATCCTGGACACCAGGTCTTGGAACCTCCAGCAGGCAGGTGGCTGCATTGTCCTTTTGGAGGATGGTGCTGAGTTTGTTGCTGCTACTGTCTAAACTGTCTGAGAAATTGCTGGCTTTACTCAGTATATTAGCTTTCCTACAGCTAGCTGGTAGCAAAGTTTTCATTTTTATTGATGGTCCCACTTGTAGGAAGTGGATGCCTTGTCTGCACGTAGCGACTGTGAGTAGTGACACAGAGGTTATCAGACTTTTTAGCAAACGTTAAATCCTTTGGCACATCACCCTTCTCATCCTGGTAAATAAGCAAAACAATGTGGAGGCGACAGAGAGCTAAGAGTACAATCTGTGGAGGCGTGCATCAGCAGATACACTTAAAAATACTTTTATGAAACACTTGAATGAGTCCCCAAATCATAAAAATAATGAGAAGAGCCAAGTCATCAGGAGTGTTTGTATAATTGCCGTTTAATGGTTAGAATTCAGTCAGCCTCCGTGACTAAGGTGTGGCCTGGGTGCCTGATGATTCCTAGAATAATGATGCCTAACAGAATAGGCTGTCAGAGCCATTATCATCATTGTGTTTACCAACACAGCCCATAGTTCAGTGTTAGGAGGCAGAGAGAGCTGTGTGTTACACAACAGACACTTACCTCAAAGGCCCATTTAAATTGCAGTTATATAACAGTCGTGATTTTCTGTAATTTGTGGGAGGCAGGAGATGAAACCCTACACCCTGTATTAGAAACAACAACCAAAACCCCAAAACAAACAAAAAACAAGAAGAGAAGAAAATAGCATTTTGATTATTATCTTTAAAGATATATTCTTTTTGATTTCAGAGAGAAAGGGAGAGGGAAAGAGATAGAAACATCAATGATGACAGAGAATCATCGATTGGCAGCCTCCTGTTGCCCCCCACTGGGGATCACACTTGCAACTGGGGCAGGTGCCCTGACCAGGAATTGAACCCTGGCCTCCTGGTTCATAGGTCTACACTCAACCACTGAGCCACACAAGGCGGGCTTGATTATATTTTAAAAAATTATGTGGCACCTGTCAGCATTATAGAAACGTGATCTCATTAACCTTCATTATAGCCATATTAGTTCTACAAGTTGAGAAGAGGAAATTGAAGTAATGGGATGTCTAAGAGGCTTGTCCACAGCATGATGAACTAGAGACACCGAGGAAATAAAACCAGCACTGTTGATTTGATGAGTGTTTCTCGCTCACCTTTTCTTCTGTTTCTTCAGCCTTGACCTAGATTGGGCAGGAAATAAAAGAGAATGCATTGGGGCAAAACACTGTTGTTGGCTTTGTGATATTGAAGTGGAAATACCCAACATGATTTAGTCACCTAACAATCTTCTAAAAAAGAAGATTTCTGAGTCTATACCAGTATTTTAATTAATGTTCAAAGAAAATTCAATGGAAGTATCTAACTTGAGCTTGAACAGGCATTTGCAGTCTTCCTGTGTTAGTGTTCTCTCTCTCATTCATTCATTCATTCACTCCACAAATATTGATTGCTTGTTATGTGCCAGGTACAGTGCGAGGCACTAATAGCAGTGACTGAACTAGGCAAGGTTCTGTTCTCATAGAGATCACTTTCTACAGGGAGTGAGACAAGCAATACACAAGCAAAAAATAAATGAAGAAGTGAATACCAGAAGGTGGTGCCTGCTAAAGGAAATAGAATAAGAAAAATAATGAATGTGAGTCTGGAAGGTGGGATTCCTTTGGCTAGGATAGCTAGGGAAGGAAACTTTACAATGTGAAATAATGAGTGGAAACCTGTGGGGAATTCGGGACAGATTTTTGGTGGAGAAGTCTGCAAGTGCAAAGGCCCTAAGATAGGAACAAGGAAGGCTGGATTGTAAGGAGGAAGGGTGAGTGGTAGAAAATGCAGTTGGAGAACAATTTGTTTATTCATGCAAAAAACTTCATGCCAGTCAGTGCACTAGGTGCTGCTTCAGAGGAAAGTTCTATGCCCTTTTTGTAGGCTATTTTGCAAGATTCCCAGAATTATATAATTGAAGAGAGACAATGCCCTGCCCAGTGGGCCTCTGTCCCTTGTTTCTCTCCTGCCTGTTCTGCAGTGAGGCACTTACTGTTCTTATTCTGCCTTAATGTACTTCCATAGAAAAAAAATCACAAGACATCATTCCATGCTTATTTTTAAGGTAGTTTATGAAATAGGAATAAATACCAGCACACTTTGTTCCGGTGAGTCTCTAATAATCAAATGCTCTCTTACTTGGCGTATTTTGGCTTCCACAAAAGGATTCTAATTGGGAGGATTTTTGCCAAATCAGCATTCAATGTTCTGAGACTCATTCAGCAAATACTTTGTTAGTATAACAGACTTCAAAGTATAAAGTAATTTGAAGAGTGGTTCTGAAAAAAGTCTCCAAATAGTCTCTGGGTGGGTCCTGACAAATGATACTGCAGAAGGTGTCCATCCAGATGGAATCAGCATGTATTTATGCATTTATGGATTTAGAGTCTGTGTATAAATCCAAACCACTTAACTTAAATCCTGGATCAAAGCCAAGCATGACATCTTGTTTTTGCTATGGTCAAAGCTCTGATCATGTACTAAACTTCAGAAATCTCAAAAGAACGGACAAATATTATTTGCTTCTTGTTTTATTCCCTTTTGGTGTAGATTTTATGGTCACTTGAGCCTAAGGGGATAACGCTAGCTATACCCATATTATTTTAGCTTAGCTGCATGGAAAGGTTTGCAAGGAGGAATTGAGGAAGGTTTGCATAGTTGATTGATTGTCACACTTGATTTGCAGCTATCAGTGTACACTTTATTTTCTTAGTGCTACTTGAAAGCACTTATTGGGATTTGCAGATCAGTGTACACTGTATTTTTTTTTTAGTGCTACTTAAAAGCACTTGTTGGGATTATAAATGTGAGGAAGGTCACATTATTTCATTATACATCAAACTTGCTAATCTTCATTTCCCATAAATTACAGAGGCCATATCTTACAGCATCTAGTAAACCATCTGGCATATAGTAGGTGCTCATTAAATATTTGTTGAATGAATGCAATATTAATAAAAATAGGACTACTGTGAATTCGTTATAATTAAGATAATTTTCTCTTTGTGTGGGATAAAATAGTTTAAAAATTTTCAGGTATATTCTTCTATAGTATTTAATTTCCTTTTTACTGGTAAATAGGCTTTGTATATATATAATAATTTTATAAATGTATAAATGTGATGATATTATAATATTGTTTTCTTCATTCAGCCATTTTTTCCTACATTAATTTAGCTTCTTCCTCCTTCCATCCTCTAGCCCTCTGTCTTTATCTCCAATTAATATTTATATCTAGTAATGTGTGTAATTATAATTAACTAGAGGCCCAGGGCATGAAATTCGTGCACTTGGGGGTTCCCTCAGCCTGGCCTGTACCCTCTCAAAGTCCGGGAGCCTCGGGGGATGTTCATCAGTTGGACATCCTTAGCACTGCTGTGGAGGCTGGAGAGGTTCCCGCCACTGTCTCTGTGCTCGCTAGGTGTGAGCCTGGCTCGGGGCTTCTGGCTGAGCGGCGCTCCCCCTGTTGGAGTGCACTGACCACCAGGAGGCAGCTCCTGCATTGAGCGTCTGCCCCCTGGTGGTCAGTGTGCATCATAGCAACTGGTAGTTCTGCCATTTGGTCGATTTGCATATTAGCCTTTTATTATATAGGATATAAGAGGCAATATCGGCTGTGTGACCTTGGGGAAGTTGCAGGGTCTTTTATGACCCAGTCTCCAGTCTTTGTAACATTAAAGTTTTTAATATATATATATATATATATATATATATATATATATATATATATTTTTTTTTTTTTTTATTGATTTTAGAGAGAAGGGAAGGGAGAGGGAGAGAGAGTGAAACATCCATGAGAGAGAAAAATATCAATCAGCTACCTCCTGCACCCTCCCTACTGGGGATTGAACCCACAACTTGACATGTGCCCTGGCTAGGAATTGAATGTGACTTCCTGGTTCATGGGCTGATGTTCAACCACTGAGCCACACCAGCTGGGCTAATATTAAAGTTTTAAATATGCATATATTTACTTGTAAATGGCTACATTGAAAATAGCTTCAGAGTTTCCAGTCTTAATTAAAAGGTAACTGTTTGTGTATATATTAGACAACAGTTCTTATAAGATTTATTTATTTTTTCAAATCAACTCTTTAGTCTACCTGCAATTTACTACTGTGTATAAGGGTCTATTTTTATTTCTCCTTAATGGCTAGACAGTTAAATAACCAAAATTAATTTTATAATCTATTCTTTATTCTGAATTAAATTTGTATCTTTATCACTAACTGTATAACATGTGCCTACCCCACCTCTAATCTCAGGGACTTAATATTATGAAATGTTATTTCCTTTTTGTTAAACTGTGTAATGTGGGTGTTTCTGGGTGGGAGCTCTCCCAAACTGCCTCTTCTGAGCAGTGATCCAGGAACCCAGACTCCTTCCATCTTCTAGCCTCTCCATCTTTAACCTGAGGCTTCAGAGCATTCCTGGGTAGTCATCACTATTCCAGTTAGCCAGGAGTGGAAAAGTACATGGGGAATCAGGCATGTTAAGATTTTTTGGATCAAACTTGGAGTTGGTAAACAGTATTTTCATGCTCAGTTCACAAACCAGAGAATTTCTAGTAATATATACAATATAATTTTAAACAGAAAGTCCAACTTATTTGTTGGTAATGTCTATTAAATTTGTAATTGAATTCCATAAATAATTGATATTGGTCATAAGAGCTGGGTGAGTATTACTGAGTCAAGTAAAATTCATCCCACTCACAGAACATTCAAAGCACAAGTGCAACTGATGGGAGTTATGTTATCCCTCCTGACAAAGAGCAAATGGCCTAAAGCAAGTGAGAGGGACAATTACCACCATGCCTAAAATGCACACCAAAGACAATTTTCAAGGTAGCTTTCTTGTTGTGGATAAATCTAATGTGATTGTGTCATTAAGATTGTTTCTATAATAATTCAAATGACTCTGTAAAAGATACCAAACAAGAAAAAATGGCATCTTTTTATTCTTGAATAAGAATGGAAAGTTTGGGGTAATCCTAAATTCTCTTATTAGCAAAAGTAATTTTTATTTGCACATATTACTGTTGGCTTAGGGAAGATTGTAGCTTCTTAAGTAACATAAAACAATGATCCTTTTAAATAGAACTAGGAGTGAAGATCAGGCTAAAGGTAGAGAGAGAATGAGATAGGGCGTCAATTTTGCTAATTCTTCTTAGAATGCTTTTTCCTTCTCTGTTATTCCCATCTAGTTTTTTAAAAATGGTATAACAAATCAAACTTGAACATTGATTTAAAAAAAAGCTTTGAAAAGCTCTTCTAAATTTGCAGATGTCTTATATATTTCTATTTTACCTTTACTTCTAGAGAAAGGCCTTCTTATTGTAAGGGACTATGGTTGAAATCACTATATTTATTATTATGTAAAGAAACAAACATTTCTTAAAAGATAAAGAATCTATTCTTTTGCTTTGGGGTGAATACTTCTTTTTCATGTCTATCTGTAGAGTCTACAAGGCTCTTCAGGGGACTGACAATCAGTTATGCAGGCATTTTCTAAAATGATGAAATGTGTAGTTAGCAAATATTTTCTCCTGAGGGACAATTCTTTTGTTGTTTTGTTTTCTCTCTCATTGAAAAGATAGCTCCTTCTCTGGTTTCATTTTAAGGGTCACTGAAGACCAAGTTGCTTCAGGTCATCTTCCATTTTCTTATAGATTTGTTGGCTATTTTGTTTGTTTGACCAGAGGGAGATTTTGTCCTTTGGCCTAGGGCTGACTTTGAAAAGGAAGCTAATCACATAAGTAAAAATAGTCCAATTATACTCATTGGCTAAATTTAATATATTGTTGTTTTCCCCATTGCTTGGTCTGCTGTAAGAACCCGAATCAAGGGCAGAGATGCTTAAAGGATTTTTCTTGGCTCTGGGGTGTGTGTGTGTGTGTGTGTGTGTGTGTGTGTGTGTGACTGAGAAGAAGACTCTCAGAAAAATTACAGAATGCAGAACAGAGCTCCAAATGTAGAATTTGAAAGGGTAGGAACTGTCCCTTTACTGATGTAAGGACTAGGAAGAGCTTATTTGTTAAATTATGCATATTTTTGTCACTAAATTAGTCATGCTTATGCAGAATATTTGTTCTTAAAATCTGAACTATTTTACATGGTCTCTCTTTACACTTTTGGATATATTACTCTTTTGCTTTCTGATGTTTTTGGAATCATATTCTACCCTATCTATACTTCTAGATAGATCTACTGGTATATTTCATTTTTGAAGGTAAAATAAAACATAATCCTCTAAAATTGAGATATTTCTTTTGGCTTTATTACCTTTCCTTAAAGAAAGGTGGCAGCCACATCTCAAATTCTACATTATTTATAGGTGAGGGAAGAGGACTTCAGAAAAGATAATGGACTAGCTCAAAGCTCCCTATTGTTGGCCCAACTAGAGCTCAGACCCGTTATGGACCAGTCCCTGTGCTCCCACTGTACCTTGCAAGGCACTAACTACTCCTCCAACTATCTCGAATGAATAGATAACTCAGTTTTGAACAGATGCACTTATTCTTATATGTATGTATTGATTTGGCCCCAAATCATAGAACAGAGCAACAACTAGAAATTTCTTCCGATGAACCGAAACTCATTGTGAGACAAGGTATGTGGCTGAACAGCTGATGAAAGCTGCAGAAACTGTCAATAAGAAGGAAGACCATCCCCTGCTCTGCACCAGATTTATGGTTTAAAGCTGGCAGAGACCAGTTTTGATCCAACATGGCAACTAATTTCACCTAACAGTAAGTCCTAGCCTCATTATATGCTCATTGTAATACATTAGCATGCTATACAGCACACCCATGTTGCCATGATCTAAACAGAAAGCCATATAAGGACACGCATCAGTAGGAGATACCAACTAATACCTAATTTATGCTCAGTTGCTTCATAAGGCACATATCCTGGCACATGTGAACACAAAAGAAGAAAGATCAGGAAAATGTGGAATAGTATTGGTTTCCAAGCCATTTCCTTTGTAATTCATACCTTGAGTTTCTGTAAGGGTGGGCATGGATTTTTGTTTTGGGGTTTGATAGTTCTGAACAGTGATTCAGTCTTCAGTCATAACTGGAGATTTCCCTCCCCTTTGGCTCACCCCTGTCAGTTCAGACCTTATTTATGAAATTCCACTTGACTTTTTTTCCCTATCTTCCTCTTTTTATTGTTTGTCATGTGAAGACAGATTCACTGGTGTCAGCAGCCCCTGACTTATGATTAGAGCTGAATATGGAAAAATCCTGGCTTGATTCTGGGGCAGGGGAGGTAGGGCAGGGGTGGTTGGGGAGCAGAGAAGAAACATTTCTGAGAACTTTGAGCTTGTATTCCTGTTGGGGGCAAGCTTGTCCCAAGTGGGGTACAACTTGGTTGGTGAAACTTGGGGCCCAAAATACCAAGCTTTGTTTATCTATGAAGCACAGATATACAGAGTATCTATGGTAGTAAAATTTCATGAGGGTGATGATTAGGGAAAATTTATCTAAAAAATGGGGGGGATCCTGATGAGAAAAGGTTGAGAAATAGTGACTTAGAGGAATAGCAATAGTTCTTTATAAAGCACTCAGCTGCCCAGGAATGACTAAATTTGAGAACCTCTGTTTTATTAAAAGGGAACTATTCACCTTTGTCGGATATCTCTAATACTTGTGTTTGGAGTGGAGGGTGTAGATTAAGGTTCTCTCAATTTCTTTCTTACTCCCACCTTCCTAGGGTGTCCAGTACAGAGAACAGCACAGGATAAAAGTCTGAATCAGAAATGCCTATATTTGTGAAAACTTGAATTCCTTCAAAATGGTGACCAAAAGAATTGAGAAGGGAGAGCATATTCATTAACTTTATTTATGTGTCAGGCATTGACAGGCTAGCTGATATCTATTCTTGAGGGGAACTGTAGAAGATTGCTTGTAAAAATGGCCACAATTATTTCTACAGCTGTGTTGCCTGCAATGTCACTTTGAAGTGTCTAGAATCAAGAGGCAACCCAATTTTTCCGGCCCTTGCAAGCTGAGGCCTCAAGAGGCCTTTGTGTGCTTTTGCTGTCTTTAGGGGCCCCTGCCTCCGCCATGTGCACTAGCCCGAGTCAGCCTGATGGAAGATGAGAGGCCATGTGGAGCAGAGCGGGGCCATCCCAGCTAAGGCCATCGTAGATCAACCGCACTTAATTGATCCAGTACCCAACCACAGACACATGAATAAATTCACTGGAGACTAGAATTGCCCGATTGAGCTCAGTTCACCCACAGAATTGTGAACTAAATGAATGGTTGGTGCTTTCAGCCATGAAGTTTCAAAGTGGTTTGTTTATGTGACAATATGCTAACTGGTAGAATAATTTAAATGCTGCATTTTTAGGTGGGTAAGGACCAAAAATAAACAAACAAAAAGCCCAGCATGCACAGGTAGATAATATTAGAAAACCCTCAAAGCTACAAAAAACAAACGTCACCTGTCATATGGTAAGTGTGACGGTAATTTCACCTATCAACTTGGCTAGGCTACAATGCCCCACTGTTTGGTTAAACAGCAGTGCAGTTGTTGCTGTGAATGCGGTTTTTTAAGACATGATTAACATTATATCAGTATATTTTGAATAAAGTAGATTCCTATCCATAATGTGGGCAGGGCTTACCCAATTAGTTGAAGGCCTTAAAAGGAAGACTGGAGTTCCCTGAGGAGGGAGGAATTCTGCCTTCAGACTGCCTCTGAACTCAAGATGCCACATCAAGTCCTTCTGGAATTTCTAGCCCTCTGGTCTGCCCCGCAAATTTTGGACTTGCCAGCCCCTGCAATCACATGAGCCAGTTTCTTAAAAGAAATCTTTCTGTCTCTTTGCATCCTGCTGATTTCTCTGGAGGACCCTAATACAGTGAAGATGAAGTAATTATTCAACTCTCAGGTCATTAGCTCTGTTGCAAACCTGGTTTGGGCCACACAAGGTGGTGCCATCCAAGAACCAAGCTTTTCCTGAGATCTGATGTTCCTGATGAATGTCAGCAGAGGCACATGCACTGGCACATGTGATGTTCCTAATACTAAGGCGGTCTTAGAGGTGTGTGTGTGTGCTCGTGTGTGTGCACTTGCATGTACATGCACACATGCCATATTGGGCATGGAAGGGCCCCTCACAAACTCTGCTGGGACATATGCTGCAACCACCACACAGAGACACTGCTCTCCCAGGCCCCGTGGCTTTGGAATGGCAGTGCTCCCATCTAATATCAAGTGTTCACGTAAGTTCTTCAAATGAGCTGGCAGCCCAGTGCAATGGTTTTCCTAACTTCTTTTTGCCCATGCGACTCTCTCTTCAAACATTTACATGAAGGCTCAACATATCAAAGGGAGAAAAGTGGGGTGTCTGTGTTGAGGTGAGATAAGAGGACCCCAGTATTTCCTCTTTGTCCCTGCTCCCCACCCTCTGGGCCATTTGCGAGTGGACTTTGTGGAACTGCTGGGGCTCTGAGCAACCATTTGGACACCAGTGAAGCTCAGGAGGAGCATGTCCACTAAGCGATTGCCAACGTTTCATAAATCTATGGTTTCTTACCTCTAATAAGAATACTAACTCTTACTGCGCATGCACTATGTACTAGGCACTTTACCCGTGGTTTCTATGTCAGTTCATATAACCAGCCTGTGAAAGAGGTCTACGCTCCCCATTTTACAGAAGAGGAAATGGAAGTTCAAACCAGTGAAGCAGTCATCAGGTGTAGAAGCAGAATGTGAAGCCAGCATGACTCCTGGGGAATGCCCTTCCCACTAGCTCATACTGCTCCTCATGAAGCAAGTAATTCAGGTGAAAGGTCTCTGGAAAGCCCTCTTTGATTTCTTTTGGAAGCTTTTTGTTTCCTATCAGTTTTGATCCATGGCTGCACCTTTAGGTGCCTCACACTGACATTGCCCAGCAGATTCTAGTCTGTTAGTCAGTCTCAAGGTAGTTCAGGTACAAATATCTCAAATTAGTATGCTTTTCCATTATTATTTACCTTTTATAAGAGATCCTTAAGATCATAGATGGGGATACTTGTACTCCACTAGAATGGACTCTATCATAGAAATGGGCAGCATTATCTACCAAACAAAAATGGTAGTGTCCTGGTTGCCCTTCATTGTAGGTGGGCAGCTACTACAGTCCATAAGCCATGCCTGTTTCCTTTTAAGGCACTGGGCGCTATTTATAAGCATGCTAACATGATCTCTGTCATAGTGGTTTTACAAGGATCCTTGTTTACAAATGTCTTTCTTATTCATAAAAACACCTGTATATTTCTTGGTTATATATCTATGTTGATATAGCACAGACTAAACATGAATGTCCTCATCCAACAAGAAAGAAAGTCAGCTTTTTTTATTGCTCAAATGTAATGACTGTGCAGAGGGGATTTAATGGGATCCCATTATGTGAGATCCTTTAAATCTTATTCTTTTAAGAACTGTCCCTATAAAGTAGTGCCACATAAGGCTTCTTTTTATTGTTACCTTCTGCCCAATAAATACCCCACAGTTTTCATTTCACTCCACATCATTACTACTCTGAGTTAGCTGAGCCTCACACCCATGGCATCAATTTTATTTTTCCAATATGAAATGTCAGAAGGTTAAGAGATCATGTATTCAAAAGCTACATCCTTTTTATTACACATATTCTTTTATTTTAGAGGCAATATTCTAGCCACCTTAAGAAGAAAGCAGACTGTATTTTCCACCTTCAACCTTCTTTTCCATTATTTTTTTAGCTGAGGTGAACTCCTTTTTTTTGATGTAGCAGCTGATAGTGGAGTTACCCAGAGGCCCTTTGAGAGAAGATTCATATACAATGGGAGACTTTTAATCCCCTTCCCTCCTTTTTAAGATGGAAAGATAGTTTTATTGGATATGTACAGCATTTTGTTATTTTAGAGAGAAAAATAAATCTTGCAACTATATAAATGGATTCTCTTTAAAGCACAAGACTTTGATTCACAAAAAGGATAATAAAACAAGCCAATTATGAACTTGCTTGTAAAAGTATGCCTTATCAATTTTACTTTTCTGTAGCTATCAAGGAAATAAGTGGTTTAATTAAAAGACAACTCCAGATATTTTTGAAATTTATTTTTCAGCTTTATTGAGGCATAATTGATGAATAAAGTATATAGTGCAAGGATTTGATATACATATACATTGTGAAAGGATTCCCACAGTCAAGTTAGTTAGCATATTCATCACCTCACATAGTTACCTTTCTTTTTTCTTTTGGTGAGAACATTTAACTTAAAAAATAAAACATAAAAGTTAAAAAGTAAAAAAATTATTTTTTAGCAAAATTTAATTATACAATACAGTATTATTAACTATAGATCTTCAGATTATACATTATATTATACATTATATTATGCATTAGATCTTCAGATCTTATTCATTTTGTAACTGAAAGTTTGTATCCTATGTCCAGCATCTCCTTTTTATCCCTTCTACCCTCATTCTACTGCTTCTATAAGTCAACTTTTTTTAAAAGAGATTTCATATATAAGTGATACCATGTGGTATTTCTCTTTTTCTGTCTGCCTTATTTCACTTAGCATAATGTCCTACAGGAGGCTTATCCATGTTGCAAATGACAGGATTTCCTTCTTTTTATGGCTAATCTATATGTAGGGTGTCCCCAAAAATGTATACACACACTTTGAATAATTATAAAGGCAATGTTTATTAAAATACATTTCATTTTAAAAATTAAGCTATCAGCTATTAAAGTGTGCCCCTCCCAATGTATACATACTTTAACAGCTGATAGCTCAGTTGATGTTTCTTTAATAAAAAAAACCCCTAAAAAAAAACCAAAGTAGCCTTCTAACAAAAGCAAAACATAACACTCTCTTAAACAAACAAACAAACAAAAAACAATACCACCAAAACAAAACTTTCTCTTAACAAGAGCAAAGCAACTGATCTAGTGCATAGCTTCCTATAAATACATTAAAATTTTTCACTGTATACGACAGGTTTTCTTTTTTAAAAAAATATATATATTTTATTGATTTTTTTACAGAGAGGAAGGGAGAGGGATAGAGAGTCAGAAACATCAGTGAGAGAGAAACATTGATCAGCTGCCTCCTGCACACCTCCTACTGGGGATGTGCCCGCAACCAAGGTACATGCTCTTGACCCGAGTCAAACCTGGGACCTTTCAGTCCGCAGGCCAATGCTCTATTCACTGAGCCAAACCAGTTAGGATGACAGGTTTTCTATTATTTCACTTTGACATTATATATTTCCAGAATATCCTATAATTGATTATATTCAGTGCATGGGAGGTTTCTGTAAATTATAAACGATTAGTATACTGGTAGTTATTTTCTCTTGTCTCATGGATAGTGGACTTTTTTTTCTTCTTACACATTTACAAACTAATAAAATAGTGTTGGTAAAGATCAGGACTTTGGAATCAGACCCAGGTGGGTTCATAGCCAAGCTTTTCCATATGCTGTGTAACATGGGCAGGTAATTAACCTCTAAAAATTAGAATCTGTATAATAATGGTAATATCAATGAGGCTAAATCACTGAAATTGCCATTTTTTTGGTTAAAACCCCCCAAAATATGGGATATTTCATATATGGGATATTTCATATCATTCAACCTGCTTGTGGGAATAAAAAGATAATAGACGAATGCTGAGGGCTTCTGGTTTCCTAAAATGTAAAAAGCTCAGAATTTGCCACTCCACCCTAAAAATAAGCAAAAAGCTAACCAAACTAGAAAATCAAAAATTCTTTTTAGATCCATAAGAAAAGTGAGGTCACAGGACACACTACTGCCTCCAAAACTGGAGAGACAGACAGGTGAATACAGAGAATCACAATTTACCAGAGTAGAAATCCAGAAATAAAAAACTTGAAGGGAACCAGTGCCCTGGTAGGAAAACCTGAATGTAATTGATGAATTGCTAGAGACTCTTTGGAAAACCCTGAGTTAAAAGTTTGAAAGCACCTACACATGGGAGGACCCTACACTTTTGTGAGTTTTATTTCCAGGGGTTTGACCTGGTTCTCCTAGTTATAGCATTGGAGAAAAATCACCTTGTGCTTCTAGCAGGGAAAAGACATCAGTAAGAAGCACACAGTGTATTCTGCTCTTCTTAACAAGGTCTTTCCTCAATATCTAAGGCTGGTTCAACATTTGAAAT
Source organism: Myotis lucifugus (assembly GCF_000147115.1). NCBI lineage: Eukaryota > Metazoa > Chordata > Mammalia > Chiroptera > Vespertilionidae > Myotis > Myotis lucifugus. The sequence continues at coordinate 29,329 of NW_005871371.1, read as the reverse complement.
TAATGTCACCCATTACATCAATAGGCTAAAGAAGAAAAAAAATTACATGGTCCTATCAATAGATGCAGAAAAACCATTTAATAAAATCCAGCACTGATTCATGACAAAAGTCTCAGTAAACTAAGAATCAAGGTGATCTTCCTCAACTTGATAAAGAATAACAAAAAGAAACCCATAGCTAATATCAAACTTTATGATGAAAAACTTAAAACTTTCCCACTAAGGTCAGGAACAAAGCAGATAATGTCTTCTCTCACCACTGCTTCTCAACATTGTACTGAAAGTCCTAGATAATGCAATAAGACATGAAAAGGAAGTAAAAGGTATTCAGATAGGGAAGGAAGAAATAAAACAGCCTTTTAAAATAACATGATCTTCTATGTAGGAAATCCAAAATAACTGAGAAAAGAACTTCTGGAACTAATAAACAATTATATCAAGGTTGATATATAAAAGTCAATTGCTTTCCTATATACCAACAATAAACAAGTAACATTTTAAGTTAAAAATATAATACCATTTTACATTAGCATCCCCCAAAATGTAATAATACTTAGCTACAAATCTAACAAAATATGTGCCATGGTATACATAAGAAACATTATAAAAGTCTGATGAACAAAATCAAAGAACTAAATAAACGGAGAGATAGTTCATGCTCATGGATAGGAAGACTTAATATTATCAAGATGTCAGTTTGTCCTGACTTGGTTGATATCTTTAATACAAACCTAATAAAAATCCCAGCAAGTTATTTTGTGGATATAGACAAGCTGAGTTTAACTTTTATGTGGAGAAGCAAAATACTCAGAATAGCTAACCTAATATTGAAAGAGAAAAACAGAGTTGGAGGGTTGACACTGACTTTAAGACTTACTATAAAGCTACAGTAGTCAAGTCAGGATAGTACTGGTGAAAGAGTAGACAAATAGATCAATGGAACAGAATAGAGAGCCCAGAAAGAGGCCAACATAAACATAGTTAACTGATCCTTGACACAGGAGCAAAGACAATAGGATGGAGTAAAGCTCGTTTTCAGCAGATGGCAATGAATGGTGCTAGATATTCACATGCAAAAAGAGTGAATCTGCATCCACACCTTACACCCTTCACAAAAATGAACTCAAAATGGATCATAGACCTAAATGTAAAATGAAAAACTAAAAAGCTTGTTCAAGATAACATAAGAGAAAACCTAGATGACCTTGGATATGGCAATTACATTTTAGATACAATGTCAAAGGCACCATCTGTTAAAGAAATAATAAGTCAGACTTCATTCAAATGAAGTATGAAAGACAGTGTTAAGAGGATGAGAAAACAGGCCATAGACTGGAAGAAAATATTTACAAAAGAACACAACTGGTAAAAGACTGTATACAAAGAAATCTTATAGCTCACAATTAATAAATTGAACAACATGATTTAAAAATGGGCCACAGAAAGATCTTAACAGACACCTCATCAAAGAAGATATACAGATGGAAAATAAGCATATGAAAAGATCATATGTCATTAGGAAAATGCAAATCAAAACAATGAGATGCCACTATCTACCTATTAGAATAGCTAAAATCCAGAACATTGACAACACCAAATGCTAGTCAGGATGTGGAGCAACAGGAACTCTCTTTGATTCCTTGTGGGACTGCAAAATGGTACAGCCACTTTGGAAGATAGTTGGGTGATTTCTTATAAAACTAAACATATTATATTCTTACCATATGATTCAGCAGTTGTGTTCCTTGATATTCCAAAGGAGTGGCAAATTTATGTCCACACAGAAATCTGCAGATGGATGTTTATAGCAGCTGATGCATAATTGCCAAAACTTGAGAGCATCCTTAATATTTTTTAGTATGTGAATGAATAAATAAACTGTGGTATATTTATTCCAGGCAATGGAATATTGTTCAGTGCTAAAAGGAAATGAGCAACCAAGCCATGAAAAGACTTGGAGAAACCGTAGACATGCATATTACCAAGTGAAGCCAATCTGAAAAGTCTACATGCTGTATGATTTCATCTATATTACAGTCTGGAAACTATGGAGACAGTAAAAACATTGGCCGTTGTCAGGGGTTGGGGGGAGAAAGACATGAGTAAGTGGGAGGATTTTTAGGGCAGTGAAACTACTCTATATCTATATCTATATCTATATCTATATCTATATCTATATCTATATCTATATCTATAATCTATCTATATAGAGTAGTTTCACTAGCCTGCTGGGATTGGGCTGAAACCAGCAGTTCAATATCCCCTGAGGGGTCTAGATTGCAAGAGGCTACAGGCCACGCTGAGGGACCCCACTGGTGCATGAATCTGTGCACCGGGCCTCTAGTAAAATTATAATGGTGAAATCATGTCATTATACACTTGTCCAAACCCATAAAATGTACATTACCCAGAGTGAACCCTACCTAATATAAACTATAGACTTTGAATGATTATGATGTGTCAATGCACGTCATAATCAGCAACTGTAACAAATGTACCACTCTAGAGGGGAATATTGACAGTGGGGTTGTCTATCCATGTGGAGAGGAAGCAGGTATATGGGAAATCTTTACTCCTTCCTCTCAATTTTTCTATGAACCTAAAACTGCTGTAAAAATATAATCTATTAAGAAGAAACAAGCACCACTTAAGTCTTTGTTAGTGATAGTTCTTATTATGTTAATCTGCCTAACAATAAGAGAATAAAAAATTACATCATGATTCTTTGATACAATAGAATAAAATAAAACTATTAAAAATCATGAGTATAAAAATTAAGGAAATGAAACAGTATTTATGATAAAATATTAAATAAAAAAACGAGGATGTAAAATTGTGCACATTTCATCCCAATTTTGAAACATACACAGTATATTTGTCCATAGAAGAAAGACTGGAAAAAAGTGTATGAAAATGTTAAACATGATTAACTCTGGGTAAGTGATTATTATCTTCTCTACATGGTCTCTTCCTATTTACTGTAAGCTCAGGCTACTTTCATAATCAATTAAAAAAGGTACTCACCAACCAGAAAGGATATATGCACCCCTATGTTCATAGCAGCACAATTTACAATAGCTAAGATTTGGAAACAGCCTAAGTGCCCATCAGCAGATGAGTGGATTAAAAAACTGTGGTACATCTACACGATGGAATACTATGCTGCTATAAAAAAGAAGGAACTTTTACCATTTGCAACAGCATGGATGGAACTGGAGAGCATTATGCTAAGCATAATAAGCCAGTCGGAGAAAGATAAATATCACATGATCTCACTCATATAATGATCAACATAATTTGATAAATAAGAATAGATCCAGAGACAAATGGTAGGGGAGCGGGTGTTAGAGAGCAACCAAAGGACTTGTGTGCATGCATATTAGCATAACCAATGGACACAGACACTGGGGCAGTGGGGGCTTGCCCGGGTGGGAATGGCTGGGGGGAGGGGGTGGTCAATTGGGAAAAAAGGAGACATATGTAAAACTTTAGACAATAAAAAAAATGTACTCTTCCCTCCTCTTCTTCAAAAGACAAAATATACCCACAGGACTTCTTCCTATATATAAGAATATAATCCTATTTGATAAATGGTTTTTTGTTATCTAATTTAAAAATAAGTGCCTTAGGTATTTATTTCTTTTTGTGTTTCTGTATTTTCATTTGAGCAGTGTTTTTTGTGTGTTTTGGGAAGGACATAATTGAAAAAAATTTAAAATGAAACATTAAGGCAGAATTACAGAAAAAAATGTAGACAGATAAGATCTGGGATAAAGGTAGGGAATTTAAGAAAGGAATGGTGATTATTTAAACACCATTAATTAGGAATTAACAGATAACAAAAAAGACTTTACTCTTTGTATATACTTTGAGAATTTGCTTTCTCAGTTTTGTGTAAGCCTCCATACTGAATACATTTCCTAAGGGGCACAATTTCAGGAAACTCCTTTGCATGTGGCTTCCAGTGGACATATCTCACACCAAAATATGCCGTATCAGAAATACATCATGATTTAATAGATCATATCTCTACAGTACTTAAATTTCTAAACTACTCTCACAATTCTCATTATGACCCTGAAGTATGTTATCTATCTCGCAGAA
>NW_005871371.1:22121-24577 GCF_000147115.1 Myotis lucifugus | reverse complement strand
CAGGGGGCAGCGCCCCAACTCCCAAATCGGCCCTGCTTTGACCCCGACCGGGGCCTGCACTTAGGGATGGGCCCTCCCCTTTCCCCCCCGGGAGCAGCCTTAAGCCAGCAGTTCTTAATCTCTTGAGGGTTCCCAGCTTGCGAGAGGCCACAGAATGGGTTGAGGACCCCCCCCCCCCCCCCCCCCCGAGTGCACAAATTTTTGTGCACCGGGCCTCTAATGCTGCTATAAAAAAGAAGGAACTTTTACCATTTGCAACAGCATGGATGGAACTGGAGAGCATTATGCTAAGCTTAATAAGCCAGTCAGAGAAAGATAAATATCACATGATCTCATATGTGGGATATAATGATCAACATAATTTGATGAACAAGAATAGATTCAGAGACAAATGGTAGTGGAGGGGGTGTTAGAGAGCAACCAAAGGACTTGTGTGCATGCATATTAGCATAACCAATGGACACAGACACTGGGGCGGTGGGGGCTTGCCCGGGTGGGAATGGCTGGGGGGAGGGGGTGGTCAATTGGGAAAAAAGGAGACATATGTAAAACTTTAGACAATAAAAAAAATGTACTCTTCCCTCCTCTTCTTCAAAAGACAAAATATACCCACAGGACTTCTTCCTATATATAAGAATATAATCCTATTTGATAAATGGTTTTTTGTTATCTAATTTAAAAATAAGTGCCTTAGGTATTTATTTCTTTTTGTGTTTCTATATTTTCATTTGAGCAGTGTTTTTGTGTGTTTTGGGAAGGACATAATTGAAAAAAATTTAAAATGAAACATTAAGGCAGAATTACAGAAAAAAATGTAGACAGATAAGATCTGGGATAAAGGTAGGGAATTTAAGAAAGGAATGGTGATTATTTAAACACCATTAATTAGGAATTAACAGATAACAAAAAAGACTTTACTCTTTGTATATACTTTGAGAATTTGCGTTCTCAGTTTTGTGTAAGCCTCCATACTGAGTACATTTCCTAAGGGCCACAATTTCAGGAAACTCCTTTGCATGTGGCTTCCAGTGGACATATCTCACACCAAAATATGCCGTATCAGAAATACATCAGGATTTAATAGATCATATCTCTACAGTACTTAAATTTCTAAACTACTCTCACAATTCTCATTATGACCCTGAAGTATGTTATCTATCTCGCAGAATAGAAAAAGAAGATAGGGAGGTTAAATGAATTGTCTTGTATGCCATGGCTAGAGCACAGTAAGGATTAGAACCTGGACCTCGCCCCCCTGAACCTAGGCTTATTCACCTCACCTGTGCAGGGCTTTTTAAGGGTATCTTGTAACATAAACAACACAGGGAAAAGAGAAAGCAAAAAATGAAAGAAAGACGCAAAGATGATGGGAAATTGTAATGATTGGTTACATTTTATTACTTTCTGTCTCTGAGAACACAAGTTTAAAGCTGTAAAAAAAAAAAAATACAAATGTTCGAGTCCTGTATAGTAGATAGGCAATGCTTGGTTTTTAAAACCACTTCAGGAAAACATAGCTAATGGGAAGAGCTTTGTGTGTAATTATAGCTGCGCTTCTTGCCAGTGCTCTGGCTGTAGTCAGAAGTCTGGCAGCTTTCATTTTAGTTCTTATAGGAATCTATAAATATAAAAAGCCAGCAACCAGAATGCCATAACGACCAGAATGATGGGTCACTATGATGCCCACTGAGGCCAGCAAACTGGCCCAATCAGGGGGTGGGGCTGGCTGGCCAACCCTCTGTGGCCTCTCCCCACCCCCGATGGGCGTCCACCACCCTGATTTGCCAGCAGCACCTCCTTCCAGTTAGCTCCATCCCCAATCAGCCCCCTCACTCCAATCAGGGGCAGGGCCCGCCGGCCAACCACCCATGGCCCCTCCCCCAGGCCGCTGGCCCCTGATCAGCCCCCACCACCCTGATCAGCCCACAGCCCCTCCCCCCAGCCAGCTCTGCCCCCGATTGCCCCCCCACACACACACCAATCAGGGGTGGAGCTGGCTGGCCAACCTGCCATGGCCCCTCCCCCAGCTGCTGACCCCCAATCAGCCCACCCAACCCACAGCCCCTCCCCATGGATGGTCTCACCTCCAATCGGCTACCCCCATCCCAATCAGGGGCAGGGCCCACCCACCAATCGCCCTCAGCCCCTCCTCCCAGCCTGCCCAGCCCTGATCAGGCCCCGATCTGGGCAGGCTAACCTCCCACTGTCTCCTCCTCCCGACAGGCCCGGCTTTTGATCTGCACCTACTGGTGCCGGGCGGCAGGACCCCCACCCGTGCACAGATTTGTGCACTGGCCTCTAGTACAGACATTAAGTACAGAATTGATTTTTCAAAAAGAACATTTACCAATATTGTGAGAATACTTCACTCTCAAATAAACGTTTCCAGCATTAACCCTTTCCAATATCAGGCCTTCTAGAGGGCCTGTTATATATTAGAGAGAGATGAAACATTT
>NW_005871371.1:9060-21170 GCF_000147115.1 Myotis lucifugus | reverse complement strand
GATCATGTGATTCCATTACATCAATTTGTAGCTCTGGACTGGCTGGATTCTCCCTTTTCCTAGCTGACTGTAAGGAAGGAACTATGTTGAGAAATCCCCATTGGCAAAGAAACTGTGGGCCAGGCTATCGGAGCTGAGTGGCCTCCTGGTCAACAGCCAACAAAAACCGGAAGCACTCAGCGCTACAGTCACAAACACTTGAACACCATCAACAACAGTTTGAGTGAGGAGGTGGATCCTTCCACAGCCAAACCTCCAGCCCTGGCCAGTACCTGGGTGGCAGCTTTGTAGGACTCTAAGCTAAACCATGCCCAGACTCCTGTCTGAGAAAGTGTGAGATAATAAATGTGTGTTGTTTTAAGCCATTAAGTTTGCAGCACTTTTGTTATAAAGCCATAGCAAAAAAAAAAAAAAAAAAAAAAAAGGCCTTTTTTTTTTTCACCTCTCTGGAGCCTGGACCTGTGCACCCACGAGGCCAACCTGTGGAGCCCCTGTATTTAATCAGACCCCTCTTCTAGCAGTGGCCATCAGAGTCAGGGGAGTGTCAGCCTTAGCTGTGGACAAAATGATCCACTGGCATGGGAAAATAAAAGATTTGAATTTTTATTTCTTTATTTTTTTCTAAAGTTATACAAAAGAATTCAAGTTTTTGGAATATTTAGTCTAGAGACTGACACTTGGTTCAGTTCACATGTGGTACATATGGTCACAAATTGTGGCGGTAGACGGGTACTTTTAAAGCGGAGTGGGAGTCATAGGAAGGGACTCGAAGTGGCCGCCTCACGCCTTCCTTCACTTTCAGTGCATGGCGACATATGACAGTGCATCCAGCTTAAGTAAAATCCTCTTCCCCAACAGAACTGTGGCTTAAAGAGGCTCTTACAAAGAACATGAGAAACTATAAGAATATTAATAGTGCAAGCATAAGGAAATGGTAGTGCTGACTTTTTTTTACAAACATGAACTTTTTCATATCATGAGATTAAAAACAATGCCAATATAATCTTACATAACAAAATGCAAAATTATTAAACACACCATTTGAAATATGGGCAGATGCAAATATTATATAACATGTTTTTGCGAAGTTACTTTTCTAACTTCTATAGACATTAAAACTAAGTGTTGAAATAAACTCAAACATTTGAATTGCAGTAATCCAAGAAAAAAAAGTGATACAAGAACAGAAAGGTGTTTTGTAGCATTAAAAGGAAGATATATAATTAAAGTATTTTATCACATCTTTAGCTCATTTTAAAATCTTTCTGTATTTGTAATGTACAAATTATAAACATGGAGGTGAGAATTCAATCATATTGGTATCACAAAATATAAAATATTGTAATAATATTTAGAGAGATAAAAAATGTTTTGTACTATTATAAAGGAAATAATTATGTAATTACCTAAACATATTTGTATTTCATCTTAATTTTATAATATTTTTTTTTTATTTTGAGTGTGTCTTGAAATGTAAATAAATGTTAACAGATATGTGTATTTATAATTATAGATATCTTTATATTAGGATGATTGTTATCTATTTTAGCAGATTTTCTCTAGTGATGAAAATACCTGGTTGTGCCTAGATTTGAATAGGTGGGTTTCTCTGATTTTCAGACTTATAATGCATCCAGGGTTTCTTCAGGTTGACTCTGATGCCTACCATTGTGTGTGTGTGTGTGTGTGTGTGTGTGTGTGTGTGTCCCCTGTAACGTGTATGGGAAACCAAGGAGACAGGAAAATTCAATTTAGTTATTTAGTTAGAAAATTTAATTTCTTGATTAGCTATATTCCAGTCATTGTGGGGTGATTGAGGAAGGACTGGATTCCTGCCCCCAAAGGAGCTTGTAACATCATGGTCATTGGAGAGAAAGACATAAGTAAGCACATGTGTGGTATAATACAGATATAAAGTAGTTTGTGATGGAGCCTAGAGAAGGTAAACATTGGAGGGCTATGGATTATAAACTAGGCTTTGGACCTCAGGCTTAATTACATACTGCTGCATGTTACTTTTCTAGTTTATAAAACTGTTGTAATAATACCTCCCTACCTCAAAGATCATTGTGAAGTTAAAGTAATTAAAAATTGAGAACTTAATGTATACAAATCACAGGAATTATATTTCATTTTAAATATATTTTTATTGTTATCAAAGAGAGGAAGGGAGAAGGAGAGGAAAAGAAACTTCCATGAGAGAGAATCATTGATTGACTGCCTCCTGCATGCCCCCTACTGGGGATTGAGCCCACAATCCAGGCTTGTGCCCTGACTAGGAATTGAACTATGACCTGATTCATGGCTCAATGCTCAACCACTGAGCCACATCAGCGGGGCTATATTTCATTTTATAAATATACATTCTTTTAAAAGCTTTTTCCCCCTTTTTCTATTGCTGCAACTGGAAATAAAACTAGGCTTATTCTATTAGAATTTATGCAGAACCTTTTGTTTTAAGCTATTTATAAGATGGGAGTTGAAATGGGAAAAAAGTCTTCTGCCCATGGCTCAAGCATTCTTTAGATTTCTTTGGAGAATTGTTATTTCTTTTACTCCTTTAAAGATTGAAAAAAAAAAGACCCTCTCCTATGTTGTATGTAAATTAATTCGTAATACCCTTCGATCTTAAAAATGATTTCCAGTGGAATATATTAAATATGTAGGTGTTTACTGACATCTGATGGCCAGACTTAAAACTGCTACTTTTATCAGGGGGCATTATAAGACAATATAAAGCTGTCTCTGGAAACGACCCAAGTGTATATTGGAAGGCACTCAAGAATCACTAGCTGAGAAGAGGGAGACCACAGGAGGTCACCTAGTCAACCTTCATTTTCCCAAGCAGGCTTTTATCTAAGTCATCCTAGGCTGAGGCTCTGTTAGATCAATGCTAATTCATTTAAAATTGCTTCAGTGTTTAAGTCAGAATAATGTCAAAGTGTGTGCCAGTTTAATCTACACTTAGGAGTAATTAGAACATTAGAAATATTTTAATCAGAAATAGAGTAATGACTGACTTGCAGCATTTCAAATGTTTCTATCTAAATCTGCAATAGCTTGTTAATTAGCATAAAAGGTATCTGAAACCATGTTTCTTTGTATTTAGTGGTGGTTGGGCTGGAAATATTGTACATGTATCTTAGCTCTTGTGTGAATAGTTTATAAGGATTCTGGCAATAAATGTTTGTATATAGTGCAGAATTCAGTTCAAATCTTGCTTTTGTTATAGTATACCTGACAGCAAGATAAACTATAGCTCTTACTTCTAATGAGGGAGGAGATCCATAGCTCTCACTTCTAATCTTTGGAGTCATGGAGAGTCACTAAAGAGAAGCTGACAATTGTGAAATGGCTAAATTGCCTTAGGCCAATTTGTGACAAGGCATCTATTTTATTCTTAAAACTTGACAGAAGCAATGATTACAAAAGCTGCTTTGGTAATTTCTTTCCCTATGTTTTATACCATACTAGAAGTGAAATTGTGTGGCCCCGCCCACCCATGCACGCCCTGCCCACCGGCCACCCTGGCACACTTGCAGCTCCGCCCACCTACGCCAGTGTTTGGTCATTACAGCGTTAGGGCCACAGGCCTTTTATAATATAGACTAGTGGCCTGGTGCACGAATCCTAAACTGGCAGTTGGACATCCCCCTCACAATCTGGGACCGCTGGTTCTTAACTGCTCATCTGCCTGCCTGCCTGATTGCCCCTAACCTCTCTGCCTGCCTGTCTGATCGCCCCTAACTGCCTACCCCTGCCAGCCTGATCTCGCCCCTAGCTGCTCTCCCCTGCCAGCCTGATCTCACCCCCAACTGCCCTCCCCTGCAGGCCTGATATCGCCCCCAATTGCCCTCCCCTGCTGGCCTGATATCGCCCCCAACTGCCCTCCCCTGCAGGCCTGATATCGCCCCCAATTGCCCTCCCCTGCTGGCCTGATCTCACCCCCAATGGCCCTCCCCTGTTGGCCTGATCTTGCCCCCAACTGCCCTCCCCTGCAGGCCTGATATCGCCCCCAACTGCCCTCCCCTGCAGGCCTGATATCGCCCCCAACTGCCCTCTCTGCCTTGGCCCCCACCACCATGGCTTTGTCCGGAAAGGAAGGTTGGACGTCCGAAAGATGGCTGGTTAACCCTGTTCTAATGAGCATATTACCCTTTTATTAGTATATAGATTATATAGGATAGGATTACTTAAATGGGGGGGGGGGCAAAGCCTTTTTCAGCAGGAGGAGATGCTCTTGGCAGACAAAAATACATAATTCTTATGTCTGGACTGATAGCCAGCCATATGCACTATACTGCCAAACCGGTCATTAAACCCCTTTCTTACACCTTACACCAAACAGCTGTTGCCCTTAAAACCTCTCCTCAGCTCCCACCTTACGTTCTGCCTTCACAGTTCACCCAGATTAGGTTCTGGTTGGTCGGTTTCTATGCCAGTCAGCGTCAAAAACTCCGCCTCCTAGGCAGCCATTGGCTCCTCGCAGTCCACACAGATTTGGTTCTGATTGGTTGGTTTCTATGCCAGTCAGCATCTCAGGGCCTATCTCTGGGCCTGATCAGAGAGGCGGGCTGATCAGCAGCCCCTGTGGAGGCCCGGAGAGAAACAGGTGCAGCTGCTTGCGAAGCCCAGAGAGAAAGAGAGAGGCACCGGCTGATCAATAGCTGCCATGGAGGCTGCGGATCAGACCCTGCCTCTCTCTTCGGGCTTCTCTCCGGGCCTGATCTGCAGCCCCCTTGGCAGTCGGTGCTGGGTCTCCACAGCAACCCAGCACTGACTGCAGGACTGACTTACTGTCAGTTGAGCCTTTGGTTGTTACAGACCCTGGGTTTTTATATATTAGGATTTTATCAAGAGGTTCCTTCTAGATTTAACTTAAATCTCATGTTATAATTGACATATGGTTAGACTGAATATATAGATAAAAGAAATGAACTAGCCCCAACCAATACATTCTTTGAGTGGAATTAACTTAAAAAAGAAGTCTATGACCTGGTCGGTGGCTCAGTAAGTTAGAGCATCATTTCAATACACCAAAGTCGTGGGTTTGATCTCTGATCAGGGCAAATACAAGAATCAACCAATGAATGCATGAACAAGTGGAACAACAAATCTCTCTCGATAAAAAATGTCTATTTTCAAAGACAGAGGGAGTAGTTAGGAGGTGGCATTGTTCTCTGCATGGTTGAAAATAGCTTGGGTGTTTGGGATATTTTAATAGACACTATTGGTAGCCTAAAGTGTCGGAATAATTTCTCAGTCTAAGAAGCTTGTGCTGTGTAGTGTCACTGTCCTGTCAGTTTACCAGAAGAAGGCAATAGGTGATAATGAAGTTAAGATGATGTTATTTTTTAAAATTTTGTTTTATATAAATTTTACTTTAAAATGGATTTGTACTGTATTGCCAAAAAATGGATTCCTTCTGCTTTGAAACCTGCATCCAGAACTCATAAGTTGGCCTTGAAGCCACGTAAGGTCTGGCCTCAGGGAATCTCTGGACGCTGCCTCCTCTTTCTCCTCATTTACTCCTCTCTGACTATTCTGGTCTCCCTGCTGCTCCTTGAGCACTCTCATCACAGCCCATCGGGGCTGTTCCCATGGCCCAGGATAATCACCCACCTCTCTGACAGCCCCTCCTTTTCTTCATTCAGGTCTCTGCTCAAATGACACTCAGATAGGTTTCCCCTCACAACCTCATCTGAAGTATTAGCCTCTATCACTCTCCAGCATCCTTACCTACTTCATTCTCTTTGAAGCACTTGTCCTTCAATTACATATTTTTCCATTTATAGTCTCTCTCACTGGAAAGTAAGATCTATGAAGGCAGAGAATTTTTATTTTACTATTATGTCTATCTCTGAGAAAATGATTGATAAATAGTTATTGAATGAATAAATGACTTTTTCCATGTTAGTAATCACATATCTATTTTAAAACTACAAAACAGAACACAAATGCCATAAATCACACAGAATATGTGTATAGCTTAATTAATCACATATTATAAAGTGAATGCCCTTGTAACCATGAGTTCAGGTCAAGACATCGCTTTCCTAGCCATCCATTCAGGTCTTCCGTGACCTCATTCCAATCACAACCCTGCCTCCCCATGAAAGCAAGTGCTGCTGACTTTTATAGGAATCACTTCCTTATGTTTCTTTAGAGTTTTAACTGCCAAGTTTGCATCCCTAGGTATTTTAGTTAGTCTTACTCATATTTGGGGTTTGATTATCTTTTCATTTTCTTCTAATATATGCATTTACCTTCCATTCCTTTGTTTTTCTTCTAACTTATTCTTTGAAGAACTTGGGCTTTTTTACCCATAGAGTTTCTGCATTGGGCTCCATTGAGTGCAGTTTTCAATCAACCAACTAGACAATCTCTTCTAACCACTTCTAACTGTTCGACCAGGTGCATGCAGTGTGAAACCAGTCAGTGCAATCACACACGAACATTTGGCCTCATCTAAAGGCCTTCTAGCAGTCTTAGAATTCGTTCCCACACATAGTACCATGGTTTCTGCACATATCACGAATAGTTTGGCATCAGACTCTGTACTCCTTTTAAAGCGTGCTGAAATCTGACTTTATTTATAGGTCTGCAGGCTGTGTGCTAGTAAATCAGCTCTCTGAAAAGCCCAATTTGTGGCATTTGCCAGTTCCATAGTGTAAACATTCACCATGGCTATTTTCAAATTACTAAGTTCAAGTGTCTGTACTTGGAACTGGGGAGAGATGTGCACAGTCAGTTCTCAGGGGCTGCTATGAGCTGGCTCTAGCACACCACTGTCTGGGAATATTAGAGGGCAAAAGAGAGGGGCCTGGGGAGAAGTCAGCCTCTGGAAAATTAACTTGCTACTATGTCACATGAAGCCCTTACAGAGTCTTTAAGCGAGGCAGGAGAAAGTGCAGCCAAGAGAAGAGAGACTCCTATTGCTATGGTTGGCAGCTTTGAAGGTAACCCCAATGTTTCCCACCTCTTGCTATCCACACTAATCCTCTCTCATTGTGTGTGGGATGGGCGTGGTGATGCACAATAAAATATGGGAAAAGTAATGGAATGTCACTTCTGGGATTAGGGTACAAAGAGATTATGGTTTCTATCTTGGACATCTTTTCTCACTCTTGCTCACCTGCTCGGAGGGAAGCTGGCTGCGGCATCGTGAGCTGCCTTTAGAGGCCTGTGAGGCAAGAAGTCAGTGTCTCTGGCCAACAGCCAGTGAGAATCTGAAGCTTCCCAACAGCCATGTGACTGAGCTTGGAAGCAGATCTTTCACCAGGTTAGATTTGAGAGGACTGCAGCCCTGGCCACAGGTTGATTGCAGCCTATGAGAGACCCTGGGTCAGAATCACTCAGCTATTCTGGGTCCTGACCCCCTAGCAGCTGTGAGATAATAAGTGCTATGTTAAACCACTATGTTTTGGGGTAAATTTGTTATATGGCAACTGACAGCTAATGCAACTGCTAAAGAAGTTTTAGTAGGTTTGGGGAGTTCAGAGTCACCTAAATCCATCCAGCGACCCTATTCTAGTTCTTAAGCCCCAGGCTTTCCAATCAATATCTACTCTTTCGCATAAGAACCTGATGAGCCTCTGAATTAAGGTTAGATTATAATTCTGTACTCTTCAAAATCATATTTGAATTGATTTTCAGGTACATGGTCTTATGGTTTAAGCATATACTAGTAAGAGATTTGTTTAGACCAAAGGAGATTCCTGGTTTTCTGACCATGTTTTAAAATAAAAATTAAAAATTTCTTTCTAAGTGCTTTAAGACAGTCATATTACCCACTCCCACTTTAACTGCCAGACAGGCCGGGAGGCACTTCATTCTGAGAAACCACAGGTAATAATTTAAGAAATCATTTTGCTAATGCATGAACAAATGTCTCATTTTTTTCATAGTCCCCAGATAATCTGTCTTCAATCCAACCAGATCAGACAGTCAATTCCACACTCAGTCCTTGAGGGTCTATTCCTTGCAACTGCTCTGAATATCTCTGATAGTCCAGGTGTAGTGTAAGAAATAGTAACTAATCTAGGTATTTTAAGCAGAAACAGACATAACACAGGAAATAAGGGACTTAAAATCCTAGAAAGGGCTGATGGAGTGGAAGTCAGCACCAATGGAACGAGTGAGTTCAAGATCACAGTAACATACAGCTCTCTTTGCCTCTGGGTTCTGCCCCTGTTCATGTTCTTCAGGCCACTGACACTAGCTTCAGAGTACTGTTTACTTCCCCTTTTTATATATGTTTTTATTGATTTCAGAGAGGAAGAGAGAGATGGAGCGAGAGATAGAAGCATCAATGATGAGAGAGAACCATTGATTGGCTGCCTCCTGCACGCCCCCTACTGGGGATAGAGCCCTCAAGCCAGGCATGTACCCTGACCTGGAATCGAACCGTGACCTCCTGGTTCATGGGTCAACGCTCAACCATTGAGCTATAACATCTGGACTGCTTACTCCTCTTTAATAGTCTCTTTATTAAAACTTTACTCAGATGTTCTCAGTTTGAGTTGCCTAGCTGTTTCCTATTGATTTACAAATATAATTTTTTAGATATTCTAATATGCCAAATTGTCTTTAATATTACAAATACCTTAAAGAGTAACTATACCAAGACCGAGCCATTGATTACAAATATTTACTCATGAAAGTAACACAAAAGTATTAATGTTATTCCTGGAAATAAAAGATACTCATGAAGACTGCTAGCCATGGCTACATACATGGTTCCCTGTACAACTCTAGTGGCAGCATTCACATCAACTACTACGTAAGAGGTGGCCCCTAGAGTTGGGGGTGGGTAACCAGCACAATTGCATGTGGTGTCCTGTGCCTATCAGGAAAACATTTTTACTATCCCAAGAATGCAAAGGTTATCGTCTTAAGCAAATCGAGGTAAAAAAAAAATCCCAGCACATTGAGGCTGCTGGTTAGCCAGGGAATTTGACTTATTCTTAGGTTTGATTTTCTCCTTGCCACTAACTAATATGAGATATTTTTTCCTTTTTAATTCCATGCTCTTCAGATAGTGTGCTCTCATAATCCACGTGTCCTGGATTCACATCAAACATTATCTAATTCTTCTGTTTGATTTGAGTCTGAAAATCCAAGCCCAGGTTACTTTACCATTTGATTGAATTAAACTAATCTGTTTATTGCTTGCCCCTTCTCAGTTCTTCCTGTCTGGCCAGGCCACAAGCCTTGAGGGTGTCTGAATGTCCTCAGGTTAAATCCCGATCTGTCTGTGTCTGAGAACACAATGTGAGAGTGGCCGTGAGTCAGGGGACAGTGGCACAAAATGAGGCTGAAGAGGTGGGCAGAAATGAGTCCCAGAGAAGTGAATCTTTGGAAGGTGTTTTATTTCCACAACAAAATCTGTATTTTATTTTATTTTTCCATTTTATTGACGTAATTAACATAAAATTGTAAGATATTTAAATATGCATCGTGGTGATTGGATATTCATAGCATTGTGAAAGAATTCCCACGACTGAGTTAACTAACACATTTATCACCTCATATATTTATCTTGTGTGTGTGTGAAGTTAAGTCCTACACCCTTAGCAAATTTCATTTATATAATACAGTATTATAAACCGTAGCCAGCAAGTTTTACATTAGATCCTCAGACCTTATTCATTTTATAGCTGAAAGATGAATACCAACCTCTTCCCATTTCCCCTATTCCCCAGCCTCTGGCACTACTAGACTGTTCTGCTCTGTTTCTAAGAATCTGACTTTTAAAAAAAGCTCCACAAATAAGTGACATTATGCAGTATTTATCTTTCTGTCTGGTTTATTTCACTTAGCATAATGCCCTTGAATTCCATCCCTGCTGTTGAAAATGACAAGATTTCCTTCTTCCTTATGGCTGAATAATATCATATATATATATATTTTCATGATATTTATCAATTCATCCATTAGATAACCACTTACCACTTAGCTTGTTTTCCATATCTTGGCTGTTGTAAATAATGCTGTAATCAACATGGGAGTACAGATATCTCTTTAATAACTGGTTTTCATTTCCTTTGAATGTATGCCCAGAAGTGGAATTGTTGGATCATATGGTAGTGCTATTTTTAATTTTTTGAGGAACCTCCATAGTGCTTTACATACTGGCTGCACTAATTTACATTCCTACTAATAGTGTGCAACGGTTCCCTTTTCTCCACATCTCACTGAAAGGTTTTAAGCAGGAGGCAGACTTGATTTAGTGTGAGTTGTAAAAAGAGCTCTCTGGCTGAGTTACAAGAATGAGTTAGAGGAGGGCAAGTGTATGCAGGGAGATGAGCTGAAAGCCTATTGCCAGGTTCAGATAGAGATGGAGTGGCTTGGCATAGTGACAGTGAAATAGAGACAGGTGGATGGATTGGAGAAGGGTATTGGAAATAAAATTTATGAGACTTGGTAGTGACTATATCTAGGGAGTAAGGAAAAGGGAGACATACAGGAAGATTGCTGGAGATAGCTGATATTTACTGAGAGAGAGGAAAGGAGAGACACAGAGAGAGAAACATCAATCCATTGCTTCCCTTATGTGCCTGGACTGGGATGAAACCCACAACCTAGGTATTTGTCCTGATGGGGAATTGAACCCACAACCTTTTGGTGTATGGGACAACATTCCAACCAATTGAGCCACCTGGCCAGTGGTGAAGGTCTTTGTGAGACAGTGAGACTTTGAGACTTTGAATGTGATAACGCCATGTTGTTGACTATTGAATTATTAATAACTATTGGGCAGGGTGGAATTCATCCTGTCCAGGCAAATTCAAATACTAAGTAAACATTTATTAAGCACTCAGGTATGTTAGGCACTGGGACAGTCTTGGGCTACCATGATAAAAAGGCTCAAAAGCTCTTAATTCAGTGAGAACTTCTTCCCTCAGTATCTGTTTAGCAAACATACACGGGTCCTGGCGTGATACCTGGTGCACATGGTTGGGAACACCCAGTAATATCTACCCATCCCTGCCTGGTTTAGAATACCGTTCGCATTTGCATGTGTGCACAGCCCTTTTGTTTAACACTGCTGAGAAGTAAAAAGTGTCATATTAAAAATTTCCTAATGTTTTGGATAACTGGCATTTAGTCATTGTATCAGTCAGTGTTCATTTCAGCAAACAGAAGTTGCTCTTTGTATTTTAATATAGGGAATTAGAGGTTTCACACCTGTCAGATGGGATAGGAAAGAGCAGTTTGAGAAGCCCACTACCAACAATCTGAGCCAGCAACTCTGAAGTGGATCATCCATAAGGCATGAAAGCCAATGCGGTGTACTTCTCATCCACCATCTGCTCAGCATCTACCACTAGGGAATAAGCTCTCCCTGTTTTTGGAATCTGCCCAAGTGCCCCATTCCAATTCCCATGGCCCAATTCTTTCCCAGTCAACACCCTAACTTTTACAAAAAGAGGCTTGACAAAGTTCACTGTGAGTTCAGCTTTCATCGTTACCCAGCCAAATATAGGATCACATTTTAGATTTGATTTTCAGATATCTAAGCCCTGCGGCTACAAGAAATAAAAGCGTCTTTCAGGATGGCTACAGGCTTTCTGATTCTCTAACTGTGCTTGAGAATCAGGCAGCTCCGCAGTCCTTGTTGTCAAACTTCCTAGAACATTCTGTTGCAAAGTCATATGTTCTTTCAACACTTAGCTTTCTATAGCCACTTAATTCCAGGCAACTAGTAGTGCAAATTTAAGGAGACATTTTGCCATTGCATGTCATGCACCATAAAGGCTCACTTTATACTAGAAATGAGTTATTTAGGTCAGACAACACATGGCAGATTCTCTCCTTTCAGGTTCTGTTTTCCCGAAACTGCTATCAATACTGAAGATTCTAAGTGCCAGAGTTTGGTCATTAAAGCAGAAGTCACTCTGTATATTCTAACCATGAGGGGTTTTATTACAGAAAACTAAGGACCTATATATAACCTATTAGGAAGTCTAGGGCAGTGGTCGGCAAACTGCGGCTTTTGAGCCACATGCGGCTCTTTGGCCCCTTGAGTGTGGCCACGAAGTTTCAATCGCACTGTCTGTGCATGCCCGCACGTGGTATTTTGTGGAAGAGCCACACTCAAGGGGCCG
>NW_005871371.1:7008-8960 GCF_000147115.1 Myotis lucifugus | reverse complement strand
CCAGAGTCAGAGAAGCCATTCTGAGCATGAAGTAGGTAAACCTCAAGAGTTCATGCACATGCCTCTGTGACTCTTATATCTGCTGATTCAATATGAGGGGTTGGCAAACTATGGCCCACAGAAGAAACATGCGCCTGTTTTTGTACAGTGTGTGAGCTAAGAATGGGTTTATGCTTTTAAATGGTTGGAAAAACCAAAAGCAGAATAATATTTTGTGATGTGATGATTACATGGAATTCCAGTTTCAGCGTTCACAAATACAGGTTTACTGGAACGCAGTCTTCGCTTGTGTATATATCGTTTATGGCTGCGTTTGTACTACAATGGCAGAGTGCAGTAGTTGTGACAGGGACTGCATGACCTATGAAAGACTATAATATTTTCTCACTATTATCTATCCCTTCACAGAAAAAGCTGGCTGACCCATGCATCTAACTGCATCTGTTTCTGGCAGATAATGGCTTCTCTTTCTCTACTGCCTTCTAAGTCTCCTGAGAATGCCTCTCATTGGCCAATCCTTAAAGTCATATGGGGAAAATAATTTGGGGGAATTTTATTCTTGGTTTCTCCTCTGGATTGCAGAGAAGCAGTAGTACTGAGTTGATAAACAATCAAGAATAGGCATAATAGATATGAAGAGATGCTCAACATCATAGTTATAAGGGAAATGAAAATCAAAACCATGATGAGATGCCACCTCACACTTGTTAGAATGGCTATGATCAATAAGACAGGAAATGACAAATGTTGGAGAAAATGTGGAGGAAAAGGAACCCTTATACCCCACTGTTGGGAATTTAAAATGCTCCAGCCACTATGGAAAACAGTATGGAGATTCCTCAAACAATTAAAAATAGAACCACTACATGATCCAGCAATCCCTCTTCTGGGTAGCTACCCAAAAATTTTTAAAACACTTATTTGTAAAGATATGTGTACCCGTATGTTCATTGAAGCATTACTCACAACCTAAGTGTCCTTTGATGGACAATTGGATAAAGAGATGCGGTACATATATACAAAAGAATACTAATCAGCCTAAAAAGGATAAAATATTGCTGTTTGCAACACTATGGATAGATCTTGAGAGTATCATGCTAGTGAAATAAGGCCTATGGAAAATGACAAGAACCATATGATTTCACTCACATGTGGGATATAAAACAGAAAGCATCGAACGAACAAACTAAACAAACTCATAGATACAGACAACAGAATGGTGGTTACCAGGGAGGAAGTAGAGAGGATGAGGGGAGGATGAAGAGCATAATGGTGATCAAATATATGGGTACTAGACTTCTGGTGGTGGGCACACAGTAGAGTATACAGATGTCATATTATAAACTTCTACAACTGAAATTATATAATGTTATTAACCAATGCTGCCCCAATAACTTTAATAAAGAATAAAGAGAATAGTCATAACATGTTTGGGGATGCCCAGATCATTTTCAGGTAAATGATTAGCTAAGACGACTCACAGAACTCAAAGATCGGTTATCCTCACTGTTATGGTTTATTACAGCAAAGGGATAGGATTAAACGGAGCAAAGGTAAAGAAAGGCTCCGAAGGCAGAGTCCGGGAGAGACCAGATATGAGCCTCCAAGAGTCCTCTCCCAGTAGAGGGATACAGACAGCACTTCATTCTCCCAGCAATGATGTGTCACCATAGATATGAAGTGTCTTCTGCCAGGGGAACTCATCCAAACCTCAGTGTCCAGGCTTTTTATGGGGATTGGTCACATCTACATGGCTGATCACCCACATGGCTGACCCTATTTACTTAGTCTCAAGATGATACCATACGGCACATAAATAACATTGTATTAGCATAACCAGTGGTCGGCAAACTGCGGCTTGTGAGCCACATGCAGCTCTTTTGCCCCTTGAGTGTGGCTCTTTCCACAAAACACGACTTCTGCGCATGGGCCATGAAGTTTCAGTCTCACTG
>NW_005871371.1:0-6800 GCF_000147115.1 Myotis lucifugus | reverse complement strand
AGTGGCCTGACGTCCCAGGCAAACAAAGATACTCTTACCGGGCAGGATGTTCCAGAGTCCTAGAGGTTATCTCCCAGGAGCCAGTCAAGGCCCAAACTTTTATTTAGAATGTGCAGGGTTTGGATAACCTGGGCCTGCTGAGTTAACCCTTTATTGCACACAGACTCTTTGAAATGAGGATTTCAGGGAACCTCAGAGATTATCTGATTAAATTTCCCTTTTTATAGATGAGAACATAGAGCTTTGAAATCAAATTGATATGGATTTAAAAATCCCAATTTCACTACTTACAAGCTATGTGGCCTTGTAAAAATTATTTAACTTCTCTGAGCCCATTTTATTTCCTCACTGATTCTTAGTTAATAGTAAGTACTGAGAATTTGTAAAAATGCTTATGTCAGATTAGTGGTTAAAACATGGCAGGTATAAAAGCAAGACTTCGGTTTCATTTATTCAATAAGCTTATTGAAAAACTATTATTATTGTATTGATGTAAGTGAAAGGAAGAGCTGCTGCAAAGACTTCGATGCACTAGCATCATGGAAACATTTATATCAGGAGAGATGTCGCTTTGTTTTGGAAAATGCCCTGAAGGCCCCTTTGAGGGTGAAGAGTAAGGCTCTCCAGGGCTCAGCCTGCAAGGAAATGGATTTATTGCTCTGCAAAATAATCGAATGAAAAGGCAGTGAGATCAGAGAGAAGGAGAAGGGGAGAGGGTTGGAGCTTAGGGTAAAAATGAGAAATTGGAAATATTTCTTGAGAAGCTGGTTGGTGCCAGGTTGCTAAAAACCTTCAGTTGCACAAGGACATCTAAAACTTCCTTAGCTTTTGGAAACCAGCAAAACCTGAATTTGGCAAGTGTTGACATCGAGCTACAGTTTAGTCAAAGAACACCTACGATAAAGAAACAGAGAGGTTTGGAAAGCATCTTCTTTTTGTGACAAGCAGCAATTCTGGCCCCTGTTAGCTGTGCCGGGAGTTTCTGTGAGGGCCAGGCTTTCAAGGCTGACATACCAGAACTCAGTCCTCATGTTGGTCCCCAAAGGAAACAGCAGGTCAAGCCCACTTGTAACAGTGATTCCCCTTCTTTCCTACTACCATCCGTTGGGCTTTCCTATTTTATCTTTTAACCACTTCAATCTAACCTCTTGCTGACAGCTCTCCATGATCTTGGAGCCATCTTCCGAAGCTCTGGTCAATTCTTTCTTTGCTTCTGTGTTTGTCTAAGGTTTGGTTTGTAGATTAAATTATTGGTCACCATTCTTCATCTCTACCAGTTAATTATACAATCCTTGCCGTGGCCTCCTGGGGAAGTGACTATTCCTCTGCTTGCATTTGGTCTTGGCCATGACGCTTGCTTTGGCCAACAGGATGCCAGCAGATGGGATACAAACAGAGACTTGAAATATGCTTGTCCTCTACCACTCACGTCAATGCCATGAAGAAAACACTTGCCAGGTGGCCGTCTGGTCTCGGGAGGGTGAGTGGGACAGGCCTGGATCCAAACTTGCACTTGGAGTGAAGCTCAGTCAATCCCAGTTCAGGTCAGTAGACCCCTGCTGACTGTGTACATGTACACATGTGATTGCTGTTTTAAGCTATTGAGTTTTGTGGTGTTTTATAACATAGCACTGTAATAAGTGCTGACTGCTACTCTAGGCAATGTCAGGACATGTAAGAGAAACAGCAAGAAACGGTAGCTTTTCAACATCTGCTCTCTCTTCCTCAGTGGCATGCTATGCTGGTTTTATTGTCAAGTCAGGCAGCAGCCCACTGGTGACTGACAACCCAGCAGTTGACTATGGTTTTACTGCTTATTAGCTTTGGACTAGAATTGTTGAATTTTAAAAGTGAAGATAATAGGTCTATTAGGACTCATGTGAGCATATAAATAATGTCAAGTATCTTGGTTCAACAAGTGGGAAATATTATTACCACGACGGTGATGATCATCATCAGTTGTAGCAGCAGCAGAAATAACAGTAACCCCGAACTCATCTTTACAACATCTTCCCCTTCACTTCTGCCTACCTATGTGGCATTCCTCACAGGGTTCTCATTGTCACGTCTGTGAAGAAATACAGTGATAAAGAAAGATGCCTTTTGGAAGAATTGTTTGGTATTTTCTCTGACTTGTAAGATGAGTTTTCTCTTAGTCCTATCCTATATTTCTGTTCACCATGAGGTTAGGTAAAAAAGGAAGCTAAAATAAGCATTGGAAAAGCTTGTTTTTATCTAAAGGAGACTCAGAACCACATATTCCAGGCTAATGAAGGTCTGAAAGAGGGTGGATAAAGTTTGTGCGAAAATTAAGAAAGACAATTTGTACCTCTGAAGATAATAGTTGACTCTGGGGAATGTCAGTGGCAAGTTGTATTGTTTATCTAACGTTCACATACAAAGTCAACATTCCCCCTGCCCTACATCACCTCAGGGCCGGGCACCACAACTAGAGACCACCCCACAGCTCAGAGCCTGTGAAGTTATTAAACCCTCCAGAACTCAGCTTGCTCAAACTTGTCTACCCGACCTTGCCAACTCCTTTCTGTAGAAACTACGATAAACGCTCTGGGCCATGCTTCCATTCCCCTGGCTGACCCTGTATTAACCCTGTGGCCCTGTGGCACAAGGCATGCCCCCTCCTCTTGGAAACTGTAAGTAATGAACTTTTCTTTCAAAGGCAGTTGTCTCTGTGTCTGTTACCTAATATTACCTGATCAAAATAAATCCCAGGTTCATGTCACCTTACTCACATCTACATCCCCATCTCAGCTCCTATCGGAGACTAAAATTAGCAGTCACCTCTGGTCAGGAGCCACAGCTAAGGCAGGTCTTGGTGGCAAGGGCAAGCACAAAGCTCTGGCTACTGTAGAGCACATTGGTTCTAATCGTGAATCTGATTGGGGCAGCTTTTGAAACCATACTGCTCTTACTGCTGAAGCATAACCACACCCTAAGGGTTAGCTGAGTGCTCTCCCGAAAAAGAAGTGTAAATGTGGTGAATTAGCCCAGGAATTAGAATTCAAATTGCATTATGCTCAGCAGAAAGTACTATTATAAGTTAAAGTACTCAGACTCTCTGACTAGGAGCTGGTAAAAGAGAGAGCAGAGCCCCAGAGGACTGCTGAGAAAAGATGCGTTGGATGAGAATAAAACAATACAAGGCCATATCCCCTGAGTTTTGATTCTACTTGGCCCTGACAGAAAAGTATGCTTGAAATGTGGAAAACACTTAGCAATGGACTTACATTTTGGAAGGCTGCATCACATAATTTTACGGCAGGAAATTAACTTTGATAGAAACACATCATGGAAATAAGATTAAGCAAGAGAGGTACTGAAGACAAGGCTACTGAAACACCTTGTTCTCTTAAGTGAATGGCATGTCTTTGAATTTAACAGTCGGTAGTTAAATTGAAACATTAAATAATCATTCTTAACAGTTTGCATTTAAGGAACAGGGGGAAGAACTGTGTTAGCCTCTCTGCAATGACTCCATCTTATCACCTTAAAGTGCTTAATGCTGCTATGAGGCAGCAGGAGATGCTATTTTCAGTTACATTCATTTTCAGCAAGCTAGCAGTGGGCTTGGAGGAAACTAGTTGATCAAATTTCATAACACTATACATTAATCAGGACTATATTGAGCTCCTATCCTCTGTGAAAGACTGTTGTGGGTGCAATACACGTTGTTTGTTGCCTATGTCCATCAATTCCCTGTTTTCCATCCTTCTAATAGTAGCCACATTTTTCTTTGGGAAACTGTTATCGGTGGGAGTGAGGTATTCCCTTCCCCACTGGGGGCAGGGTCCTGACGATCTCTCAAGAAAAAGAATTTTCCGAGACTGCATGAGAGACGAGTGATTTTTGTTTGCATACGTTACATCCTTGGGTTTCCAAAGTCCTCTTTCCCTTATCCAGTCCTGGAAGATGTGCAGCTGGGGATTCAGTTGAGCTAAAAGCAAAGCCAGTGTCTAAAGTTTCCTTTCCATGGTGGAGTTGTGTCCGGTACAGCATCAGGCTAGTTGCAGTCCAACAGTCCACGGTGTGGGTCCACATGGCTGTGAGACATGTGGGCGAATGCAGGGGAGCCAACAGAGCACCAGGAGCCAGGAGGGCAAGAAAACAAACGCCTTTGTTTAGGGGATTAAATCAATATTCCAAATCTTCCTGTGCTTGCCGCGGCCACACCTTCTCTGGCCAAAGACCTGTCCCCAGGTGTGACTGACAGAAAGCACCTTCCATATGCCGTCACCCAGACTGTACTGGGCACGCATCTGTTCTCCGCCTGTCCAGTCCCATCCCCTACCCAACTAAACTGCAGCTTCCTGGCAAAGCTGCACAAAGGACATGCCTATACTATTTAGTCTTCCTTTTGCTCCTTTTCTGTTAATTAATAACTAAGTTAATTACAAAGGTATCAAAGCCACTGTTCTTTCTAATGAGTAGCAGCCCTGTAGTTTTAGTGCAATTGACCCCACGTCCATCTGTCGATCGCTAGCTAGGTAATCTCATCTTCCATGCCACAGGGATTGGTAGAGGGACCCCAGGCTTAAACCAATGAATGAATGATTTCATCCTGGCCAGAGGGGTGGGGCAATCTGTGTGAAGCTCAGAATTTTGTTTAAAAACATATTTTTATTGATTTCAGAGAGAAAGGGAGAGGGAGAGAGATATAGAAACATCAGTGATTTGAGAGAATCACTGATCGGCTGCCTCCTGCACGCCGCCTACTTGGGATTGAGCCCGCAACCCGAGCATGTGCCCCTGACAGGAATCAAACCTGGGACCCTTCAGTCTGTAGGTTGACACTCTATCCACTGAGCCAAACCAACGAGGGCAAGCTCAGAACTTTTGCCCTGAGCCTCAGTCTTACTCTTCCTGATGTGAGCAAGGAGGCCTGCAGTTCTGGTCACTGCAGGCAGCTAGCTATCTTGTTATCAGGACAGCAGCCAGCCTGCAGGCCAAGCCAATAAGAAGAGAGGAGAGCCAAGAGAGCTGTGGAAAATAGAGCCCGGGCACTGAAGAAACCAGGTGCACTGCCTGCCTTCCCCCGGACCTGCCACTTTCATGGTCCAGTCCGTGCCCTTTGTTGTTTGCTAGTTTGCTTGCTTGTTGATTGGCTGGTTGGTTGGTCGGTTGGTTGGTTGCTGATGCAGGAGGATGAAAGGAGAAACGAGTCTTGGTTCTATGTCTTTCCATTTATACAAGAAACATAAATCTTGGTTCTTTATATTTAAACTTAATTGTGGAATGTCTGGGTTTTCTCCCTCGCCTTTTTCTGGTAGGCGATATTAGCAAAAGAAAGATTTCTTTATTATATTTTTTAAAGTTTGTAAATACTTCACTCTGAAGAACCTAACATTTCCCCTCGGGCTCTATTGAAGGAAACAAGATGGTGTGCATTGCCTGAGAGAGCCGAGGGTAAGACCATGGGAACTGAAAAAGGACATAGCAGGGAAATGACCCAAACTTCCCCGATTCATTCCCCAAACAGAATAACCCTGTCTCAAAGCTTCCCTCCATTTTCAGACCTCACTTCATGCACCTGTGGTAGGAGGTTGGTGTTTAAGACTTGTCTACCAATGGGATTCAGATTAGTACAAACATGCCTGACAAATTAGTGGGGCGGGTCTGCCAGAGGCTTATGTGTACAAAGGATTGAGGGATCTCCCGGGAGAGAACCATTTTCTGGGCAGCCCAGGAGGTAAGCTTGACATAGTGAAAAGACCTTAATTTTTGGAGCAGAAAAATAATTCAGAGCAGAGCCCCAAGTGGACACACATGTGATTCCTGAGTTCCTGAGATGGGAAAAAGAGGAAAATGAAGGAAGCTGAAAAAAGGAGAGAGAGGGGAGGAGAGGGGGGGGGGGAGAGAGAGAGAGAGAGAGAGAGAGAGAGAGAGAGAGAGAAGAGAGAGAGAGAGAGGAGAGAGAGAAGAGAGAGAGGCTGGGCAGGAGTGATCTTCAGGTGCTAAGTGTGGCCACTGTCCACAGGACCTTGGGTTTCGGCTGCTTTTCCTGTCATGGCCACGTCCTAGTCCTAGTCCTAGTCTAGTCAGGATAGTGGTGACCACCCGAATGCCAACACCTAGTTTAAAAAACAAACAAACCCCAAACTCTATGACAATAATATGCATAAAGATCAGATAACAGCAGGGAATGTAGCTAGAAACAATCACCTGGCAGAAAAAGCTGCAATTTCCTAGGAAATGACTAGTTCTGCAAACATTAACAAGGCATGAAAACGATGTAGTGGAAAAGCTTTTCTTGCTCTCTTGGGCAAAATAACACCAATTTGATGAATTTGTAGAAGACTACCAACCGGTTCTTTTCTCAGAAGAAATTCTGGTGCCAAGAAAAAATATTTCATATGAGAGATTACCTTGATGCAATATGGTAGCTTCTAAGTACACTCCCAGCAAGTCATCCCAGACGTCATAGAACAGAAAGTCTCACAGACTAAATTAAGATGCCCAAATCATGGGATGTATTGGGTCAACATAAAGCATACATTGAGGATTGAGAGAAAAGAAATATGGGGTAAATTTACACAGTTAGGTTGGAGTGGAAGGACCACACTAGTAAATCCTATGTCCTCTCTGTTTCCATCTCTTCTCTCTCCTTCTCCCTTCTCTCTGTGCCTCTCTCTCTCTCTCTCTCTCTCTCTCTCTCTCTCTCTCTCTCTCTCTATCAGTTTTTCCTCACAGTGGTGTGGTTACAGAGACCAGAGCTGAGTTTGAACAAGGGGGCTTAGCAAGCTCACAGTGTCTAGAATCAACACATATTTGTTGACAGGAGG
>NW_005871370.1:1241477-1256654 GCF_000147115.1 Myotis lucifugus | reverse complement strand
AAAGGAATCAAAGCACACCACTATAGAAAACCATCAAGCCCTGGCCACGTGGCTCACTTGGTTGGAGTGTCTTTCCATGCACCAGAAGTTTGCTGGTTCAATCCCCTGTCTGGGTATGTAGGGGAGGCAACAGATAGACATTTCTCTCTCTCCCTCTCTCAAAATCAATAAAAACATATCCTTGGTTGAGGATTAAAATGGAAAAAAAGAAAAGGAAATAATCAAATCACACAGGAAAACACCAAGAGAGGAGGAAAGGAAGAAAGGAAGCACAAAAACAATTGACAAATCCTTCCCTATCAGTAATTACTTTAAATGTGAAAGAATTAAATTCTCCAATCACAAAACATAGATTGGCTGAATGGATAAAAAATAAAAGCAAACCAACAATAAAACCCAAGACCTGACTCTATGCTGCCTGCAAGAGACTCTCTTTGGCTTTACGGACACACATAAACTAAAGGGAAGGGATGGAAAAATGTTCAGTGTAAAAGGAAGGAAACCAATGAGAGCGGGATTAGCAACTATTATATCAGACCACAACCCTGAAAGGACCCACTTGAAAAGCTGATGAATGTTCTATTGACATCCTCCCTGGGATCTCCCCTAAGATCTCCACTCTTAAAGCTTTTAGGATGGAGGACCCAGTGCGCTCTCCCTCCTGGGTGCAAGCCCATGCCTTTCCACACCTCTCCCCTTCCCCATTACCATTACCTTTACCTTCCTCACTCCCAAGCTCCAAGGGCCCTTCCTTTGCTACTGTAAGGTGTTTCCTGAACCCCTTTCTTCTACCATCCATTTCTGATACCTCTGTGATTTTCTAAGTAAAAGTTCTCTTACAGTTTGAGTCTTGGCTCTGAATTCTTCCCTAGTCAGAACTCTAATACCAAGGTCTGGTCTGACCCCTCTGGTCTAACACCTGGGGCTGTTCTCGCTGTCTTCATCAACAGCTTCAGAAAACAAGAGACCTGTCTTAACTAGGAGAGGTCAGGAGGAACCAGTGAGCCCACTGCAGCCTGCGCCACCCTCTGATTGGAGAATGGTGCCCTGACACTGCTGGGCAACTGTCCTGATCTGGCCTCCAGGAAGTTTGTGTCTCTGGTTCTGCCTCTACCTCCCCATATATGTCATGACTCCTCTCTGTGCCTCAAGTCCCCTCACATGAGGCTGAGAGCCTCTGCCACCCACAGCTGTCAGTAGTAACATCCGCAGGGACAGCAACAGAACAGTTCATTGAGCACATACTAGGAAGTGGACTCTGGGTAGGTGTCTAACATGGATTACCTCTTTATCCTACAGTCCAGGGGCAGGCTCCTACCCTCTCATTTTACAGATGGAGAGAAGATGCAGAGAGCAGTGAAGCAGCTTGCCCAATGTGGTCGTGCCAGGACTGGAACTTGCTTCCTCCGGACTCCCTTCTGTGCTTATAGCACAAACCAGGCAAGTGGCCACTTGGGAGGTGGGTGTGAAACCCACATCCTCCTGCTGGTGCCTCCTGAGAGTCAGCCTCTGGTCTCTCTGGCCCTCTGAGTGCTCCCTCCCAGGGGCCGTGAGGACCCATGGGTTGCTGGGAATGCACTTGGCATTCTTCCCCCACAAGCCTCTTAGCTGCAGTCTAGTCTGAGTCTGGATCCCCTCTTTGACCAGGCTGTTCCCAGTCACTGCCCAGGGTCAGGTTTGGTGGGAGGTGCAGCAGGGTGTAGGAGGGAAGGAGATGAACCGCAGGCAGAGGGAGTTTTGTCTACTCACCTGACCGCATAACTGACCCTTTCAGGGGTGCGGCACACAGCTGGCTCAGGCCCATCTGCTCCCAGGTCTGCTGGGCCAGGTCCCAGGCCTGCTGCTCCCCGTATTGAGCCACCAGGAGTGAGGCCACCTCCATGCCACCCACCTCCTCTGGGTGAGCTGGGGTCGCCCCAGGAGAGTGCTGGCAGAGATTCTTATCAGGCAGCCTCAGCAGGAACTCCCTCAGCTGCTCCTTGCTCATAAACTCCAAGATCCAGGCCAGCCGCTGCTGGACTCCTTCAGCCATCTTTACTGCATCAACCTGCTCTGCTGCACTGGTTATGTCTCTTGCACTCAGCGGGATTCGGAAGCCCTTTGGGATGCTCGCTGTGGAGGGAGTGGGTGGTGAAGGAATCAGGCAGGCAGAGAAGAGCAGTCATCCTTGGTCCCTACCATCTCCCAATGCAACACTTTTACTTGGGTCATTATGGTCACCTGGCAAACTCCTATTCAGCATTCAGAACCCACTTTTGTAAACCCCAGGGCATCTGCCAACAGATGTTGGGAGAAGGGATGTGAAGGAGAGAGGCAGGAAAAGGCATAGGAAGGAGGAGTCCAGAGGGGGCTGGGAGACACTGGAAGAGATCAAGTTACTGAGTTGCTGGGTCTGGTCTGGGGGCAGGCAGGAGTGTGAAGGGGGCAGGGATGGGGGGATGGGATGTTCAGGACACTCACTGTTCTGTGCTCCTCAGCCCTCAGTCTCCTGAGACCTGGACTCTTTGGACCAAGCCTTGAGCTGCAATGCTTCAGGAGGTGGGGGACGGGGAGAGGCAAAGCATAGGGTGGGCTTTGAGAGCTCAGGGTTGAGCTCAGAGTTGCCCCATCCATGTTTCTTCAGACCTCTTCTGGTCCCAGGACACCAACCAGGAAGAACAGCCTCACCCAGCAAGAGAGGAACAGAAATCACCCAGAGGAAACCACATGGGGGTGAAGTGAGGGGAGGGGAGGGGCCATCATGGTTCTGAGCAGAAAAGAAACTTAGAGCCAAACACCCAGACAGGCCATATCTACAGTCTCCATCTATAGTGAGGCCAGGGGCACAAGGACAGACAGTCTGAAGCCCTGGATGCAGACCCATGTAGCATAATGCCCTTGCATCTTCACATGACACCCTGCCCAGGGCCCCCCTGTATCTTTCTGCTGAGCCAGGTTTGAGAAACTTCAGGAAGTTGAGTATAGAGACAGAGGCAGCTCTCAGGAAGGGCGGGGAGCCCTGAACCTTCCTGCGGAAGCAGGGTTCCTGAAGCCCAGTTCATCTCGGGACACCTGCTGGACCTCCAGCGTATGTGGGGTCAATTTTCACCCGAAGCTTGCTAAGACTAGGGTGTCAGGGGCCACCCCCACCTCTGGAATCATGATCTAAAGATCCACTTTTGTTGTCTCTGGTGTGGACATTTCTGGCAAAGTGAAGATCTTCTAGTCTAGTGCATCAGTATGCCACTCGGGGTCATGGCAATGGCCCACCCCACTCTGAATCCTGTGTCTGCCTCAGGTGCCAAGAGAGGGCTTAGGGCTTTTTGGTGCCACGTTCTTAAAAATATCCCGGTTTTAATGGCTTTGGTGCCACGTTCTTAAAAATATCCCGGTTTTAATGGCTCTGCTAGCATCCAACATACCTAAATCCTCTTGAGTTAGTAACACTTTCAAAATTCTCCCCCTCTCACTAATACTTCTAATAAGTTACATTTTAATATTATACTTTTGACCTAAGAATGATTGTTACATTTTAAAATGGTTGAAAAAGTCAAAGAAGAAGAATATTTCAGGATATCAAAATTATATAAAACTAGAGGCTCGGTGCATGGATTCATGTACTGGTGGGGTCCCTCGGCGTGGCCTGTGGGGATTGGGCTGAAACTGGCGTCCAACACTGCCTGTGGCTCTTGCCTACTGCTCCTGCTCATCCTGACCCTGCTGTGCCTGCCAAGCTGGCGCCCAGTTAGTCCTGATGGGGAGAGGCTCGCGCCACCACAGCAGAGTTCACCAGCCATGAGCCCTGTGTCTGGCGTCTGTCCTGAGGGGTGAGGGTCTGGGGCGGGATGTGATTGGCCCTCTGGGTGGTGGTGGGACACCCTTGCTGTCCTGGGATCTGGATCCATCCTGCTGACACTAGCTCATTGTTGGGAGCCATCTGGTGGCTGCTTTTATATCATTTCTTCCTTGAGGATCATCTAGGGAGGGGAAGCGGCCCTGGTGCCCCAGGCTGACTTCCAGGAGGCTTGTGGCACTGTCTGAATTGTGCCTGCAGCGGCGCCAATCCATCCCTGCCAGTCCGTCGGTGCCAGGCCATTCTCTGGAAATTGGACCTGCAGGACTACTGAGGGAGTGAGTAGCTGCCGCCAGACTGGTGGGCCGCTGGGACAGGTCAGTCAGCTGAGCGGTGCTCCCACTGTGGGAGTGCACTGACCACCAGGGGGCAGCTACTGCATTGAGCGTCTGCCCCCTGGTGGTCAGTGTGTGTCATAGTGACCAGTCATTCTCAGTCTTTCTGCTGTTAGGGTCAGTTTGCATATTACCCTTTTACTATATAGGATAGAGGCCTGGTGCACGGGTGGGGGCTGGCTGGTTTGCCCTGAAGGGTGTCCCGGATCAGGGTGGGGGCCCCGTTTGGGTGCCTGGCCAGCCTGGATGAGGGGATGATGGCTGTTTGCAGCTGGTCACACCCCCTTCAGGGTGTGGGTCCCCACTGGGGTTCCTGGCCAGTCTGGGTGAGGGGCTGAGGGCTGTTTTCAGGCTGGCGGGTGACTGAAGCTCCGAACCTCTCCTTTTTTTCTTTTCTTTTCTTATTCTGGGATTTATATACCTTCTATGGCTGTCACTGGAGCTGAGAGCCGGCTTTAGCTCTGAGGCTTGGCTCCAGCTCTGAGACCTTGGCTGCTGAAAGCAGGTATCTGGGCTTTGTTTAGCTTCTATAATTGAAACACTGTTGCAACTCCAGCTCTGAGGCCCGGCTGGCTAAAAGCAGGTTTCTGGGGATTGTTTAGCTTCTATAATTGCAACATAGTTGCTTAGACTGCAGCTCAGAGGCCGGCAGCGGCAGGTGGGGAACCTTAGCTTCCTCCATCACTGGAGCAAGCAAGCCTCCTGTTCGCTTCAGCTGCCTGGCTGCTGGCCGCCATCTTGGTTGGCAGTTAATTTGCATATCGCCCTGATTAGCCAATGGGAAGCGTGTCGGAGGTATGGTTAATTACCATGTTTGTCTATTATTAGATAGGATATATAGAAGATTGTCAAAAATCAACAACAAAGAGACTATGAAAGGAGCAAGAGAATGACTGATCACATACAAGGGGATCCTCAAAGCTATGACCAAAATTTTCGGTAGAACTTCACAGTTCAGGAGAGAGTAGATGATACATTCAAGGTGCTGAAAGAAAAACAGGTAAGAATAATTTACCCAGCAAAGGTTCAGAAATGAAAGAGCTGTAACTTTATTCCCACTTGGGGATGGGGCCAGTGGCGAGGAGGGGCCATCATAGTTCTGAGCAGAACAGGAACTTAGAGCCAAACACCCAGACAGGCCACATGTATAGCGAGGCCAGGGGCATAAGGTCAGGTAAGTTGCTGTGCTGGGTGCAGACCCATGTACCCTGCAGTACTCACATCTTCACATGCCTGTCCATCACCTAGAACATCCAGCCTGAGGGCTGTATATTTGGTCTGGCCCTGCCAAGGAAACTACAGGTGGGACTCAAAATTCAGTAAAGCTAGGAGCTTTTTTCATAGCAACATAATTTTTCAGTTGTATGGCTTGTGAATGACATTATAAATATCTAATTGCCCTTGGCAGAAAAAAGGTTCCCCACCCCTGAGCTAGAGCCTGCCCACAGAGCCAGGTTTGCAGCTCTTCAGGATGTTAAGTGTGGGGCCAGGACCAACTCAGGATGGGTGGGGCCACTGTGAATCTTTCTTTAGAGCCTTGGTTGAGGTTCTTCAGTGATGGGTGTGGGACCCGGATGGGTGGGGCTCCTAAGTCTGCCAGGGAAGCTCCTTCTTGGGGCACTACAGCAAGGTCAGGGACCCTCCCAGATTCTAATAGTTTTCTGGGTTTCTGAGGTCCATTACATTCATGCCATGTGTTCTGGCCAGGGGGCTGTTGGTTTTGTGGTTAGCTCAGCCCTCAACTAGTAATCGTCCCATCTGAAAGGGAAACAGCCCCTGCCTCCTGGTTGCAAAGCCAGTTCTCTGGGGAGCTTTCTTCTTTTGTAGAATCAGCAGAGATGTGGACGGTAGATGAAGGAGTGACGTTATCTAAGTCCTTCCCTGTTTGTAGCAGCTTCTGGAGATGCCTTGAATTGACCTGGGCTGGAGAGCCCAGGCCTAAGGGGCTTCAGCCCATTGCTCACCTGGACACAGACTCCTGTGTGGCTGATTTATTTCTCTGAGCCTCAGTTTGCTCACCTATTAAATGGGACATCATAGTTTTGCCAAGGAGCTCAAATCAATAAAAAAGATCTTAGTAACCTCTAAAAATGTTATATAATACTGTTTTTAAAAAGTGGGCTATAAACACTGGTGGACATTCAACAGCCAGACTTACCAGACATGGAAAGTGCTACCCTAGGAAATGGGTTGATCAGAGGGACCTGAGCCTCTATGAAGGGCCCTGAGACCCAATGCGGTGGGAGGTATGTCCTGGAGGAGGGGTGTGATAGGTTTTATTTCCTCCTGACCCTAACTAATTTTGACCCCCACTCTGGACACCAATTGAGTATCCCACAACTCAATTCAATTTGGGCCTAAGCTGGCAGTCGGACATCCTTAGCGCTGCTGTGGAGGCAGGAGAAGCTCCTGCCACCACCACTGGGCTCACCAGCCGTGAGCCTGGCTTCTGGCTGAGCGAAGCTCCCCCTGTGGGAGCGCACTGACCACCAGGGGGAAGCTCCTGTGTTGAGCGTCTGCCCCTGGTGGTCAATGTGCATCATAGCAATCGGTTGTTCCGCCATTCAGTCGATTTGCATATTATCTTTTTCTGATATAGAATGGCTGATTAAATCAGGCCTTGGCGATTGCCTTAATCTCCCATCCCTCACCATGCCTTTGGTTTTCTGGTGACC
Organism: Myotis lucifugus; assembly: GCF_000147115.1. Lineage (NCBI taxonomy): Eukaryota > Metazoa > Chordata > Mammalia > Chiroptera > Vespertilionidae > Myotis > Myotis lucifugus. The sequence continues at coordinate 1,249,812 of NW_005871370.1, read as the reverse complement.
AGCCTCCATTCTGAGGGCATTTAGAGGGCCTAGCCCCTACTCATTTCACTAGTATACAAAAATCTCTTTTAGCCCGCAACGCCGGTATGTGCCATGAGCAGGTATCAAACCAGTGACCTCCTGGTTGATGCTCAACCACTGAGCCACATTGGCCAGGCAGGGAGCCCTATTTAGTAGATATCTTCTTCCTCAGAGTCCACACTAGTCAGCAATTCTTTGTTTGAGTGAAAGAATTACAGCTTGTGGTTTTTGCCTTTCTTTGTTCTCTCCAGGCCACAGTTTGGGTTGCTACTCAAATCTGTGTCTCTCTGGAATTTGAACCTTTAAGACCTTAGATGAACTTTTAAATTGGTTTAGGGCCTCAAGCCTTTATTAGTTAACACAACAGACAACCCTTCCAAATGACATGGCCATACTCACCTTTAGTGCTAATGGAGCATCACTCCCTCACACTCATGCCTAGAGGTGGAGGCGCCCTGTACCTATGGCCATCTTCCACGTTTGAACCTGATTGCCTGATGTCCAGGGAGGGAGACCTGAACATGCAATTTGACTGTTGACGGTGCACTGGATGCCGAGAGCCAGGCTTTGTGCCCAGACCCCTCTCCTTCTCCAGCTGCACGCCTCCCCTGGTGGCCTCACCCAGGCTTGGGACTGTGAATGCCCTCCATGGGCTGATGACCTCACATTTCTATCTCCAGCTTCAACCATCCCTCTGATTTCGGAGCCTTTATCCAGCAGCCTCCACCACCTCTTTACTTGGGCATATCACAGTCATCTCAGACTGAACTCCCCAGACGGGAGCCCCAATTTCACCATTTCCCGTATCCCTTTCAGCCTTCTTTGCCCACAGTCTCTTCATTTCAGGAAATGACAGTTTGGGCCCCAAACACTGACTCCTCTCTTTCTCTCAACCCTCACGTTCCATCTATAGTCTGGTCCTGCCAATGTTATCTTTTTAAATAGATCCAGAACCTCATTGTCATCACGTGCAGGGATACCCTGCCATATCCAGCAGCCATAGTCTAAACCAGATCACTGCACTGGCCGCCTGACTCTTCCCCTGGCTCTGAGGTTGCCCTCTAGTGTCTATTCTCGGACCAACGGCCAGAATTACCCTTTAAAACAAGTCAGATCTGGACAATTCTCTGCTGAAAGCCTTCCAATACTCTCTGTTTCAATCAGAGGAAAAGCCAAACTCCTGACAATGGTGCACGGGGCCACATGTGATCTGGCCTCGACCTTTCTCTGCCTCGCTTCCTCCCGCTGCTCTAGCCCCTCAGGACTCCTTTTGTCCCTGGAACAAAATCTCCTACCTCATGGCTTTTGCCCCAGCTTTTCCATCTTCTTGGGATGATTTTCCCCAGACAGAAGGCTTATCACCTCACCTCCTGAAGAGCAGCAACCTCCTTCCCCCAGCTCCCACTACACCCCTTACCTTGCTTTATTTATCTGTCCAGCCCTTTTCTCACCTTGACCCGATTGATTTGTTTATTTGTTTACTTTCTGTCACTCTCAGCTGCCATTAGAATGCCAGGCTCCTCCTTGAAGACAGGCTTCTTACTTTGTTTACCATTGCACTTCCTGTGCCTAACACAGTGCCTGGCCCACAGTATCAGAGCAGTAAAAACTGCATATAAATGCCTTTGGAACTATTTCCTTTATCTTTCTAAACAGCTACTCACTCTGGCCAGTAGATGGCAGTCAAATACTTCCTGTGCCTTGAAACAACTTCCTAAGTTTGGTGGAGGACCCTTTGAGGTCTGATTTAAATTTTTATTTTTAAATTTCAGAGAGGAAGGGAGAGGGAGAAGAGGGAGAGGGAAAGGGAGAGACAGAGAGAAACATCAATGATGAGAGAGAATCATTGATTGCTGCCTCCTGCACATCCCCCACTGGGATTGAGCTGCAACCTGGGCATTTGCCCTGACTGGGAATTGAACCCTGACCTCCTGGTTCATAGGCCAACGCTCAACCACTGAGCCACACCAGCTGGGTGGAGGTCTGAATTTTTAAAGTTGTGTTTCTGGTGCTATGAGTCTTTGCTCCTTTCCTGATACTTCAATGTCTTTTAGGAGCAAATGAAAAAGCCCACTTTACCCTAATAATAGTAGAAGGGTGAGGGGTGAAGGAAAGATCGCACACAGTGACTGCCGCTGACATGGTTCTTGGAGCCCCCATGTTAGGGCCACCCTCTGTGCCCCTTCTCCAGCTGGCATCTCTGTAGCTCTGGCTGTTCTCCATGTGACATGAGCAGTTTATGCTCCAGCCCCATGGTTCTCCAGCCACCTCCACGCCTTGGAGGCCTGGTCAATCTGGCTTCAGGTCCTTAGAAAGAGAATAAGTCCTCCCCCTGCCTCCCATGTCCACTCCTGACACAGGCACCAGTGTTAACCTCCTTCCAGATGGTTGATGGGGACATACCTATTCCTTCAGGCTTTGGTTGGGTGAATGGACAAAACGGAAGGCGTCCTTTACCAGCAAGAGTCAACTCTAGAATTTCTGACATTGTGTCTATTGCTTTCTCATATATCCGTCAGGAAATGTATACTTTGGTTGATTTTTGGCTTACTCTAAAGTAGAGGTTCTCAACCTCTGGGTCGCGACCCCTTTGGCGGTCGAACGACCCTTTCACAGGGGTCGCCTAAGACCATCCTACATATCAGATATTTACATTACGATTCATAACAGTAGCAACATTACAGTTATGAAGTAGCAACGAAAATAATTTTATGGTTGGGTCACAACATGAGGAACTGTATTTAAAGGGCCAAACGGTTGAGAACCACTGCTCTAAAGGATAAGCCAGAAAAAAGTAGAAAGGATTATTTCTGATTAATAGCAGGAACATTTTTCAAACTCAAATAGATAAGGTCTCTACTGTTTTAAAAGTTCTAAGTCCAGTTAAGAGCTAGGAACTGTTCATACAAATGAAAGTTTCTGGAGGGGAAACAAAAGGGTGTGGTTGTTCCTATGAGCCCAGCAAGGCAATCCCAGCTGTTTGACAATTAATTTCCCCAACATCTGTGCATTTCAGGCTTAGGTAAATTGTGCACTGAACACCAAAAGCTGAATTTTTTTGTTTAAAATACAATCTAGTCCATCCATTCCTCCCTTCCCCTGTGCCTTCTCATCCTCTTTCTAATCTCTTGTCCAGTCTGAAGAAAATATCAGGACTTGGGGTCTCCCTTTAGCATGGTTTGCTTTTACTCTCCTGGCAATTTTGACAGGAATACACACATCCTCATTGCCATCTTCCAAGAACCAACAATACAGGTGCAAAGTGGTCACAAGGCAGATTAAGGACAAACACCCAACTCACTTCTCTAACCTAACCTGCAGGTGTAGTTCTTCCAAAGGCCACAAAGGATTTACATCATTTAAACAGAACGCACCCTGTCACAAGTATTCTCACTTGGCCTTCTTACCTGCACTTAAGTCTCAATCAAGCATAATGATTGGTGCCTGTCTTACATGGGTAAGAGGACCCACCAATGGGGGTCTCTTCCTAGAACCCAAGCAAGACACAAAGTCTCCACCCTAGAAGGAAGAAATCATGCATGACTTTTAGAAACTCATATTACTTTGAAAACATTTCAAACTTACAGAAAAATTGCAAGAGTAGAATAGTGAACTCCCACTTAGCCATTTCCTAGATCCTCTAATTATTAACATTATGACATACTGGCTTTCTAACTCTCTCTGTATACTTAATACTATTTTATTTATTTATTTTGCTGATGATTTGAGAATGGGTTGTAGATGTCAGGAACTTTGACTTGGAAGGACTTTGGCAAATATCAATATTTTCTTAGATAACCATAATACAATGATCAAAATCAGCAAATGTAACATTAATGTAATACACGATCTAATTACATGTAACTTTTAAAATGACAGTTTCCCTTTTTTTATTCAAATCAAATTATTAGGAATAAAAAATCCTATGTAATAAAAAGGTAATATGCAAATTGACCCTAAGGGTGAAACGACAAGAATGACTGCTGGACCAGTCACTGTGAGGAGCACTGACCACCTCTTGGTCCCTTTCCCTGGCCGGCAGGCTCTGATCGCCCGATGGAGAACAGGGAACCGGAGTGGGCAGCACCAGGCCAAGGCCCCCACCCCGCCAGTCGCCCCACACACAGAGGGTGACCCGTAGTGGGGGCAGGGCTGGTGAGCAGGCAGGAACAGCCGACCTCTTGGTTCCTTCCCGGGCCATCAGGCACCCATCACCTGATGGTGAATGGGGAACCAGGGGTGGGTGGCGGTGGGTGGCGGGGCCGGCTGTGGGCAGCCGGGGAAGATGGCCCTGATCGCAGGCCATGCCAGGGACCATACCTGCACACAAATTTTGTGTGCTAGGCCTCTAGTAAAATATAAAGATATGTAGTGTAAAAAGTAAAAATGTACCTTTAATTTTCCCTGTCATCTCATCCACTCCCCAGGGGTAACCAGCACTAACATTTTTACATAAATGGAGTTATAGTTCTCTACAAACTACAGACAGAGGACATGATTTTTCTCTTATTCTCTTATTCTGCAGACCCTTTCATGTGAATACATATGGCCCTGTCATTCTTTTCCCTGTAGAGTATCCCATAGTTTGTATGGACTAAAACTAATGTAATCAGTCCACCTCGATGGTAATTTAGCTTGCTTTCATTTGTATTTGGCTGTTAACAGCTACTCTGCACTTTGCACACATGTATGTCTGTGCATACGTGTCAGTACCTGTAAGGGTTAGATTCCTAGAAAAGCAATTTCTGGATTGAAGGGAACAAACTTTTAACAAATTTGGCTCAGAAATTAGCTCTTTTGGGAACTCTTTTTTTCTCTCTCTCTCTTTCAAGCACTTTATCAAGCAGCTGGCCACTGTGCCTCTTCAGGTTGTCCTTTACGAAGCTTTGAAGTCCAGTGTTTGACCCCTCTCAAAACATGGACGAAATGCCATCTTAAAGCACATGCTTCATGTGCCGCCTTAACTTTTGGTTTCATCTGATACCTCTGTAATCTTGTTTTAACGTCGCTTGATAAATGTAGCAACTTAATACAATCTTTATTTTACTTTACTGGTATATGTATGCTAATTTGTGTACTGAGTCCTTTCAGAACCAGAAGGGCTGTGAGTACATAAAACAATTGCATTGAGGTTTCTCATGACAGGTCTGGGAGTGGGGGGAGGGGCAGATGATAGCAGCTCCTGGTGGGATCTGCTTCTCACCAGGCACTTTGTGGAGCTGGCTCACTGCACCTTCCCAACCCTTTTCTAAGATGGGGCTCAGGGTCTCCAGCTTGCAGATGACACCAGATCTGGGAGACCTAAAGCCCATGTCCTCATCCCCACGCCCCCTCAACTGTGAGTGTGCTGACAGGTGAGCTCTCAGGGTGACTGGTGAGTGCATCCACCTCCAAGAAACTTATCCCTTATCACTTCCAAGGCTACTTTTAAAAGGCAGCTGGGATGCAGGACAGAGGTGCACCTTGAGCTTGTACTGGCCCTCACTACGGGGGAGGCCTGTGTCCATTGCATTCAGTGGACTGTCACCTACTCCTTCCCCCTGGAGGCTTTGAGCTGGAAAATACAGAGGTCAGAGGATGACCTCTGAGTGTATGTGACAAGCCCCATTGATGTCAATCAAAGCAAAAGGACTTTAGCTGTAGCAGGAGGAACTGGGATTAGCTCTGGGGTAGGACTTCTGCCCAGTGAGAAGGACTAATTTCAAAAATGAGTTAAACATGGAGGTAAGTATGGAATTTCCTTCTAATAGCCTTTCAGAATATGCCAAATCCTCAGCCATCTGGGCTTAAGCATGGAGAATTAATAAGGCCTCTTGTGACAGCCTTGCTAAGCCTCCTGAGAAAGGTACCAGTCCCATGCCAACTGATCATTAGCTCTAGGACTCAAGGCTTTCTTTTCTAGGCCACCAGGTGGTGATAGTTAAACAGAAATGATTTCATGAGGCAGGGTGTGTGTTTTGTCCATCGCTGAGTACTCACAGTGTCCTGCACAATTCCAGGCATAAAGTAACTACTCAGCAAAAGATGAACAATGTCTAGCTGTAAAGGACTGTTCAGTGGACCTGGGAAATGAGACCTGGTTCTAAGCTCGGCCCCTGGCCTGGCTCCATCAGCACTCTCTGAGGAGTAGGAGAGGAAGGATGCTATGTCCAATGATTTCTTACTTGCATTTGTTCACTCACATTTGTATTGACAAAAGAAACTGATTTTTGTTCTTCTACATTGCTCCACGCTCTTTCAGACCATCATCGAATACAGGATTAAGACAGGGAGAGAGAAGGTTAGACTCAGGAACGAAAAGTAGAACCTAAGATCAGAGATTTTAGGTTGGCAAACAGGCTTTGAGGAAATTAGTGTTCTGCTGCCCAGCACAGAAACTTCACCCAAGTGGATGAAGAGATGCAATTTCAGAGCCACCGAAATAAATGAACCGGGAGGTGGATATGGGGAGTGACTTGGGGAAAATGACTCAAACCTTGCAAGCTCTGTTATGACACCCGGAGCCCTGATGTCAGTGCCCACGTTGCACCAGCAGCAGAAAGGATCCCCAAGGCCAGGTACCACCAGGCAGAGCATTGAGCATGAAAGAAAAGCTTCCTTTTCTTTGTACAAATTGAGGCCACAACTCCCAGGACTCTGGGCTCTGCTCTGGGCTCCTCACCACCTTGGAAATATGCAGAGACTGCAGAAGCCACGTGAAAGACCCTGTGCCCGGCGCCCTGTCTCTCCATGATCCCGCACACTAATCTGTCTGGTGAGCCATCTTCTAGTGTCTGCTCCTTCTCTCCATGCCCCCTGTGCCTCATCATTTCTTCTCTGGATGACTGTGATGGTCACCTCTTAAACTCTTCTACCTGCCTCTAATCTTACCAATTCCAACCCATCATCTATGTAGGCAGCTAGAGAGATCTTTCCAGCACACAAACCTACTCATGCCACAACCTCTCCCATCACTCCCCACTGTGGTGCGCATGCAAAGAGCTCTGACCTCAGTCACCTTTCAGGCCTTATTTATACGCCCTCCCCAGGTGCTCCCCACCCCCGCTGTGTCTTCTCAGTGCCCACGAGCCACCATATTCTGTTACCCACTTATTCCTGGGGCGAGTCTGTTCCTTCCCTCTGGGATGCCTTTTTCCTACTTAGTGAACTCTGTCTCATCTAAGTTCAGATGTCACCCCTTGCTGGAAGCCCTTTCCCATTTCCCCAAGCACAGTTCCTTCCTTGGCCTCACAGAAATCATTTATTTATTGTTACAGAGAACTGTGGGCTTATCTGTCTCCCCTGTGCCTCAGACCACAATCTCCTTGACAGCAAGGATTGTACCTTGCCCTGGCTGGTGTGGCTCAGTTGGTTGGGTATTGTCCCATGCACTGAGGGGTTGCTGGTTTGATTCCCATTTGGAGCACATGCCCAGGTTTCTGGCTCGGTTCCTGGTTGGGGGCGTGCAGGGGCAGCTGATCGATGTTTTGCTCTCACATCGATGTTTCTCTCTCTCAAAATGAACTTAAAAATCGATTTTTAAAAAATTGTTTCTATTTATTTTCATATTCCCTTCCTTCCACCACCTAGCAGAGGGCTCGACATGTATTTGGTGTGTAATAAGAATTTAAAAAAATGTAAAATATATTAAGCTCAAAGGATGGACACAGAGACTGCCCTGTGGGGACAGACTCTTGAGTCTAGAACAGCCGTGTGCAAACTACAGCCCACGGGCCGGATCCGGCCAGTTTGAAATGAATAAAACTAAAAAAAAAAAAAAAAAAAAGACCGTACCCTTTTATGTAATGATGTTTACTTTGAATTTATATTAGTTCACACAAACACTCCATCCATGCTTTTGTTCCGGCCCTCCGGTCCAGTTTAAGAACCCATTGTGGCCCTCGAGTCAAAAAGTTTGCTCACCCCTGGTCTAGAAGGACAAAAGCTGAGAAAGGAAATGAATGAAAGCTATGGAACTCTAAGGAAAACAGAGGAGGCACACAAACTACCTGGGTGTGTCTATTCCTTGGTCCCTGGACTGCCGTTGTCTTTTGCTTTCAGATCCATCCCTGCCTTTCTCTTGCAGGCTGTTTCCCAGGCCCTTGCCAATGGTTTCTGTCTAGGTTTGGCAGGAGCTTAGAGCTAGGAAGGAAGGGAGAAGTCAGAGCACTTGTGCTTCTCTCTCTGCTCTGGGCAGGAGGGCATTTCCTGGCCCTGGCTCCATCTGCCAGACTGTTCTAAAAATTCCTCATGGATGTCCCCTCCCTCCATGAGCCTCACCCTCCCTGCCAGACCAGGCCTCTGGCTGTTGGTCCCTAGATTCAGGGTTGAAAGG
>NW_005871370.1:1216794-1241301 GCF_000147115.1 Myotis lucifugus | reverse complement strand
TCATTTTTGTGTTGTTTCACCATCTTTGTTCTGGATTCTTATTTAGCCTTTTCATCCCACTGTGGCCCATCTTCTGTACGTGACATACCAGAGTGGTTTCAGTTTCCCGACTGGACCCTGGCCATTCCAGTCTTCTTGCTTAGACCAGGCGAGGGTTCAGACCTGGGATCCTGGCTCAATCTCTGTCCTTGCTTCTACTTACCAGGGTCCCTTGCCTTGACCACAGTATTTCTGCAAGGCAGCCATTACTGGCCCTTATAAGAGCCAGCCATCACCTGTCTTACGATGACAGAAATATGCCTTATGTAGCATATGCCTATGATTCCCTTTGGGTGATTTTGGAGATCTGGGTCCTTGACTAAACCATCATCACGTGCCCTGTGGTTCTCATGAAGGAGGATCTTGGAACCTGGCAGAAGGAGGTAAGGGCGGTGGTGCAAGACCACACCCCTGCATAGCCACTATTTCCAGGATGCTCCTTACCTCCCGTGCCTTGACACTTGGAAGAAGGATGTTTGAAACACACTCAGAGGGAAGTGAACTTCAGGAATTCATTATGCCAAGAGCTGGGAAATATAAAACCCTTCCTGAGAGGTTGGCAGAACTCCACAAGTGATCTGCGTAGGATCATTAAGGGGAGGGAGGGAGTGAGCCTGTCATGTGGCTGGAGCAGGGATCATGCACCTTCGGGTACCTGTCGGGAGCCAGGACCGGGGCTGAATGGACCAGAGCTGACCCCAGGGGTGGTCCGTGCTCCTCAGCAGAATGGCAAGAGGTGAAGAGACTCTTTCCTACCTCTGGAGGAGGTCAAGGTGTGGGGATTGAGATTGTGGAGTGGGGATGGAGAGGGGATGGAACGACCACTGGAAGGATGCTTCCCCTGGAGCGGAGAAACGAACACATTTAAAGCTTCAGTTTGATTGTCAGGATGAGTCTCACTGAGCAGGGAGAGAGCAGGAAAGAAAGCGCTAAGAGGGAGCACGGGAGAGAGACCTGGGCACCAGAAGAGAAGGGAGTTTCTCAAAGGTTACTGAGGACACAGGAAAGACAGGGACTCAACACACAGGACACTGATGACCATGCTACCTGGCAGGAGTGTCTTCCTTGACTTCATGCCTCCAGGTGCCAGGTAAGTGGGAACACAGAGGTGAAAAAGGCACAGCTCCTGGGAAGGGAATGATGCGCACTCACGCCCTGGTGTGGAGACAGACAATAAAGCAGATGTTCATGATTTTGTGTGGTAAGTGTTCTCACACAGGGAGGGGCACGCCCATTGCTGTGGAAGCTCGAAGATGAAGCAGGGGTGGGTTCTAGGAGGCAGGGACTTTGGGGTGAGGTCTGGAAGGATCTGTTGCAGTTATCCAGGAAAAGAGGAGGCAGCCAGGAAAAGAGGGGAAGGTGCGGAAGGCTTGTGAGAATGGTGCTCAAAGGCCTGAGGTGAGGAGGGAGCAGGACCTGTGTTGGGAGCTGGAGTGTGGGGTGGGTGGAGGGTGAGGTGGAGGGTGGGTGGGTGGTGATGGGGAGACTGGAGAGGTGAGTGGTGGTGGAGGGTGTCCTGCAAGGCCTGATGCTGCTGGAGGATTTGGAGTTCTGTGAGCACGAGGGGGCGGGGGTGATGGAACAGATTGTGGTTGAGGAAGATCATCACCTGGCTGCAAAGGGGAAGCTTGAGGGCAGAGGAGTAGGACTGAGGCCGGTGACTCCGCAGGCAGCTGTTGTACTGGTGGATCTGACGCTGCTTCCTGCCACCCCGGGCTGTGCTGTGAACGAGGACAATCCTGCTGTCACAACCAAGGGGTCCCATCACTGGCCAGGAACACGGGGGCTCCACTGGGCTCCCTCTGGCATGGAGAGAGGGGGTGCCAGGCTCTGAGGTGTGCCCCGCTAGCTCGCACAGGAAGTGCTCAGCACTCCCCAGCCCAGTGGGGCCACCACTGTGACTCCCTGTGACTCAGCGGGAGGAGTGCTTTGCAGGTGCAGACAGAGGTCTAATGGTCCGAAGAGCAGCGAGAGCTCGGGTTTTGCGGGATGCATGTGAGGGGGCATCTCCGTACAGCTAAACTCCTTTATTAACTTAATGAGTTTGGCTGCTTTCCTGGAAATGCAAGTGCCATTTGGCACCATCGCTGCTGCTTCAGAAAGGGTGCCATTAAACAAAGAATCGGTAGGAACGCGCTATGGCGCTATGCCGATGAACGAAGGTGCCTGGGAGATTACAGAGATCACATGGACTCAGTAAGGACCCTCAGAAGGAATCGTGCACAGCCTGAGGCGGGAATGCAGTTAGCGGATGGGGGTGGGTGGGTGGAGGAGACTCGAGCAATCATCTGGATAATCCAATCCATGCAGGTGATAATGGGCACTAGTTGAAGGACTAATATGAAAGTTATAGTAAGTTTGAAGTAGAGACTCTGAAACCCCGCCCCAATCTTCTCCACCCCTCACTCCTGGAGGCGCCTCCAGAGCGGGTTCCTAAGGGCGGGCAGGACCCCTTGTCTGGCTTGGTCTTTCCTTGTCCCAGCTTAGCAGCAAGGCCTGATGGTTCACCTGAGCAGGAACCTTGAGGCAAATGACTTCCTTCAAACACTGCACCAGACTCACCACGCCACTGGCCGAGGCTGGATCACAGGGCAAAACGGGAACAGAAACCTCTCTTCCTGCCCTTTTATTCTTTGAGATGGGAGGGGACTTGAAATTAGGGGGAGACTCAGGGAGTCATTGGGCTTTTTAACTTGTAATATTGTTGTGAAACCCTCTTCCTCTAAACTGAGTTTGGACCTGGTTGGATGTGGATGCCATGGGAACAATAAAACCTTCCCAGATGAGGTCAGCCCAAGACTTCGCCTGAATTCAAGTGCGGCCTGGTCCCCAGGAGCCACAGCTACAGAGAGCAGGGGGCGGAGCAGCCTCAGCAACCACCTGCTGCTTGCCAGTCCTGCTCTCTGAGCCTGGCAGGAAGCCCTGATGGTGGTGGTAGTGTCTGCAACTGAGAAGGGGGCGCAGCGGTTACGATGCCATGCAAAGCCCATGCCACTGGCCAGTGCCAGGACAGAGCTGGAAGAGGGATTGTCTTACACGGAAGTTGGGCCCTTTCCCTTGTCACTTTGCTGGCTGAGGAGAAAGGTGCGTGTAGGGGGAATAATGCGAAGTCAGGTTTGAGCTCAGACCAGCCTGAGAAGAACGTCTGTGGTCCTGGAGCTGCAGCGCCTTCCTGAGCTGGGCGCGGGGGAGCTGCACCCCTGCTCCCCTCGTGTTGCCTCAGATCCCCCCAAACCCCGCTCCCCCCTTGCACAGAGGTGGACACTGAGTCACACCGCCTGTGGGGCACACAGAGCGAGGACCAGGCCCGCAGCCACCCTCACCTGGCTGCTGGGCCATGGTCTGCCCTGAGGCCCCAGCTCCCTTGCCCCCATGCCACCCCCCCCCCCAGGTCCCTCGAAGGCACTTGGGCTCAGGCCCCTGGATGCTCTTGTCCCCTCTCCCACCCCTCCACCAGGAGCAGACCCCCCACTCTGCTCCTGGAGCCAGCAGGTTCTCTGGAGGGTGAAGCTGGTGTGGGGGCCCCCAGGGACACCTCCTGCACCTGCACCAGCCCTGGGGAGGCTGGGACTCCCCCACCGGAGCCTGGGCTGAAGCTCATGTCCAAGAGGAGAGAGGCTGGGAGGAGCGCCTCTGCCCCAGCTCCAAGCCCCCAGGACCCTGGGGCAGGGGGGAGGCTGGCTATAGCCCTTTTATAAATATCACACAGACACACACACGTGCGCGCACGTGCACACACACACACACACACACACACAATCCTCTCTTGGCTCTCATCCCAGGCAAGGATGCCACATGGTTGAGTGCTTTTATAAAATTTTTATTTTCCAATTACATGCTCATTGTAACAAATCAAACAATGTGTAAATGGGGAAAGGGGGCAGAGAAAGGCCCTTCCTCTCCCAGCCCAGTCCGAGACCTGGTCCTAAGCTCCTGACACTTGGTTGATGGTGCTGGCTCAGGGGTCAGGTTACCAGGCCCGATTCTGGGCTCCAGCACTTCACCAACCCCAGAGCCTTGGGAAATTTGCTTCATTTCTCAGTGCCTCAGTTTCTTCATCTGAAAGAATGGAATAGTACTTATCTCATGAGATTGTTATAAGGATTAAATATTTAGATAAGTGCCTGGCAAAGAATAATACTAGTATTCAGTACATCATTAGCTATTTTTATTAAATATGGCTTGTAAAATCCAAAGTGAGTGTTAACGCTATACATATTGTGCTGCAACTTCCCTTTTTCATTTTACAATATGTTGTAGGCTTCTTTCAAGTCGGTACATATGGCACTTCCTAAAATGGTCCGTGTAGACTTTTATTTGTATGAAGGTACTTTCATTTATTCTTTTAGATAGGGTCAGATATTCACACTACGGTCAGGTGCCGCATAACAATGTTCCAGTCCGCAGTGGACCGCATAGATGACGGTGGTCCTATAAGATTATAATGGAGCTGAATTTCCTCTAAGAAATGGAATGATATGTGGTTCAGGAGGGATTTTTTTTCTCTGATGGGAGCAATATCTGTGGGGCCCGGCAATAGATTTCCTCCATCACAGCACCTCGATTTGAACACACAGATTCCCTGCTAGTCATTGAGCTACTGACCCGGTTCAGCACAGAGGGCCTCCCTCCCCAGGCTACACACTCAGAGGGCGCCGCAGCCCTTCCTGGCCCTGCTGATGGGCTTCAGCGAGCATTGCTGTGTGTTCTTTGTTGAGGACCTAAGATCCCATACAGGACACAGGCCCACAGGAGCTACCTTAACACACATTAATGCCACAGGCACTTCAGGAAAAGCTCTCTGCGGTAGGGTGGGGTGGAGCCCGCCAGGCGCTGCTGTCCCTGCACTGTGGAAGTACTTTCAGGTTGTAATGATGTAAAGCAGAGATGGTTTATTCCTTCCATCAGTTCAACGCCAGAGAGAGCCCTTTGTGCCAGACGGAACCAAAGACAAATTTCTGAAGTCAAAATATTGAACCCTCAGTTCATAACTTTTTGTTTCGTTTTGTTTTTCCGATGGCTCATAACTTTTATAACATTTTAAAGGGAGTCACTACTCCCCAAAAGATTAAGAATCACTTGCATTATTATGCCAACACCAAGACCTCAACTCCTACCTATTACCTTCAAGGCCCCACCACATGGCAGCTTGGAGAAGCCTCCTCCTCCCACCTCCCAACCCCACGGAAGATCCGTCCACGCCTGGGCCCAGGCAGGGCGCCATTGGAGCCCAGGAGAAGCGGGCTCACATCCTGCTACCCGGCCCCGCCCGCACGCCGCCCTTGGTTCTTCGGAAGACCTCCACTTCCCAGTACTTTCTACCCTCGCCCACCTCCTGCTCCTCTGCGGCCAGCTCCATCCCCCCAACCCCCCACCACCCGGTTACGGGTTCCTGGGACGCTGCTTTGAAGTGGAGCTCCCAGTTATGCAACCAGGCCCGGTTCTCAGTTCTTCAGCCCCGCTGCCCCCTCCCAGTCTTCTCCTTGGAACCAGATATGCGCGCAGCTAAGCAATAGCCCCGCAGAAAAATGAAGAAACTGTCACTGTGTTCCCGATGCGCCCGACCTGAGGGCCCCGCCCAGAGTCTGGGAAGGACCGCACACAGGCGCCCCGCTCTGAGGTCCGCGCTTTAGCTTTTAATGTTTGTTTCTTTTCTTCTCTGCTTGTCACTACCTTTGTCCACCAGCAGGAGTGTCGAAGCAGCTGCCAATAATAAAATAAGGGTCTATGTTTGCACCTGAACGTTAGACAAGAGGGCAGTTAGATCCCAATATTTAGAATCTTGGGGTGCAGTTGGGCCCCGTGTATAATAGGATAACGTCCGCGGACCCATCCACTTTGTGAGGTGGGGGCACGCGCAGGGAACCTGTCATTGTGTGTTTAGGGCGCGCACAGCCTCCAGACTGTTCTGTAAGGGATGAGCCTACCACTGCCCGCGGCCTTCCAAAGAGGCCTGTGGAGAGGGTGGACGCCCTGGCCCGGGCTGGGCATTGCCCAGGGGGAGGCAGCTGTGCACGGAGCTGCTCAGACAGGTCTTTGAGCGCGGGAGCTGGGGACCTGAGCGCCCAGGGACTAGGCCCAAGTGCAGGGCACAGTGAGAGGCCTTTGTCAGGGTGGTGCGCCCTGTTCCCAAGGGTTGGGGCTGACCCGGACTGTGCGTTCTTCCTGCTTTAGCCTTCGCTGAAGCCACCATCGTCGCTTGGGAGCTGAGCAGAGGCCCATCGCCCCAGGAGCTGTCCTGCTCCTCACTGAGTCCTGGAGGGTGGACAAGAGGCTGCAGACCTCCTGGGACTCAGGCCCTTAGCTTGCGGGCTTCGCAGATGGGGGTCCTAGCTGGGGTCCTCCAGACTGGCGGGAAACCTTTTACCGGTGTTGGGAGGAGCCTGGATGATGAAATCCAAGAGCTAAAGTAGCTCAGGTGAAAGGTGGTGTTCCTGTTAGGGGAAGCCAGGGAAGGAGAAGGACTCAACTCTGCTGAGGGAAGGAAGATTGGTGTGTGTGTGTGTGTGTGTGTGTGTGTGTGTGTGTGTATGTAATGATGGGGTGGGGGACAGTGGAGGTAGGAGAGCATTGTCACTTGAGAATTCATTCGTTGCTTATTCAGCAAACACTGGTTCAGTGTCTGCCCTGAGCCTGCCATTGTAGTAGGCCCTGAGGGTGCACCGACCCAGGGTGCTATCAGGGGAAGTAGTGGGAATGTAGTCATTGGTTTTGACTCAGGGAGTGGATATGAGAGGGTCACTTTATTAACTATGCTGGTGCAATTGTTATCAGATGCACACGATGCTGACCAGTTAGAGGTTAGAGGTTTTGTCAGTGTTGCCAGGTTTGTATCCAAATGACACTCTGTGGTGTGGAAATTGTCTTGTGGGAGCCCGAGCAATAAAGCTCTTTTCTCTGCGCATTGACCAGCCCTGAGCTCATTTTTGCATGCCCCAGGGCTGAAGCTGCCCAGTCAGGGAAGACCAAGCACCTTCCTCCCTTGACCAAAGGAAGGGATCCATGCCCGGGTGGGACCATGTCTTCCCAGGCCTGTTCTGAAGGGGGTGAGGTGTCATGGGAGCGAGGTTACAGGGAAATTCTAGGGGTGCAGAGGGGATGGTGGCTGACACTCAGGCTCTAATTAGTAGGGGCTGGCCCTGCAGGACCTAGCGTCCTTCCTCCTGGCTCTTCTCTGCCTTTTATTGACCCATCACTTTCTGGGTTCATCCTTTCCTGCTCCTGCCACCCTCTTTTCCAATAGCAGCACTGCCCAATAGTCTGCCCTTGTCTTCCTATTAGAACTTATGGCTTCCTGTGCTGCCCTCTGTATTGTCTCACAAGTAAATGCACTGTACAGTCTAAATCTAACGTCTCCCACATATTTCTCAATCTTAGGCCCTCTGTCTACCCAGTATTCTGCTTTACTGTAGTGTAGTAGCATGATACATAAATGTAGTATTATGATATAAAAAATGTAGTATCATGATATACAAATATCTACTGGTCCCTAATAATAGGGAGGCAGTCTGGGATTCCATGTGGCATCACTGAGCATGGACATATAATGCCCAGCAAAGGTATCATCAATGATCTATAACTTTAGGGCATAAGGCAACTGAAATGGCAATGTGTTTGTTTAAATATTTATCCTCACTGAGGACATGCTTAGAGAGAGAAAGAGAGAGAGAAGGAAGAAGGGAGGGAGGGGAGGGAAGAGAGAAAGAGAGAGAGAGAGAGAGAGAGAGAGAGAGAGAGAAAGAGAGAGACAAGAAACATCAATCAGTTGCCTTCTGAACCTGAAACCCAAATATGTGCTCTGACCAGAAATTGAACCAGCAACCCTTTGGTGCACAGGACAACACTCAACCAACTGAACCACTCAGGCTGGGCGATGGCAATGTGTTTAGACTTGAAGCAACATAGACCCAAAGCCTGGACAGTCAGAGCCAGGACTCATAAGCAGGTGTTCAGACTTCAGCTGCTGAGCTTGTCAGTAGCCCCGCTAGTCGCTGCCACTGCGTCACTTCTCCCAGAGATCCTCAGTTAGGTGAGGATGGGTCACCTTCAGGGCTTGGTAGAGTTGATCTTTGCAGGCCCAGTCCCAGGACTTGCTGAAGCTGAACAGCTTCCTCATTTTGTCTGGATTAGTGGGTTCAGCCCGCACCCTCTCATACTGCTCCTCGCTCAGCACCTGTCCATGCAGCTTGTCCAGGACTGTGTCCACCGATGTCACTCGAGTCACCAGGTCCTCCCGATGCTGGTCCACAAAGTGCAGCAAAGTAGGGGCATCTGGGGGTGAAGGTGAGGCCAGTAATGAATAAGAAAGGGTTTCCATCACATCCTCTCCCCCTAATTCCCCAGCCTAACTCTTCACTCCCTTTATCTGCATCCCTGGCTCCTACCTGATCCCCACACGTTTCCTGGACCAGAAAGGTACCTCTGCCCTCCCTCATGTCAACTTCCAGCCTAGCATTCTGCTGAACTAAGGGTGGGGGTGAGGTTCATGATGGAGACATTTGAGATTGTTCAGTGGAAGGTGCCAGAGCCATGATGGGCAGGAATAAAAGGGATGGGGGAGAACTCTGCCCTGGGGCACACACCTGTCCAAGGACTGAACCCTTGTGAGGTTTAATGAGTCCCCTTTCTTTCTCTCCTCCCTCCCTCCAGGACCAGGCAGCACACTCCAGAACTGCCATGGCTCCTGTGGTCTCTAACAGCTGTCACTGACCTGTCATGGCTTGAGAGACCAGGGGAGCTTCAGGTCTGAGGTCTCCTGGAGGAAAAGAGATATGATTAAGCATCAGTATCAATGGTAGTTATTAACAAACGATAAGCCTTGAAATTCCTACCCACTTTTCTCTTTTGAGATTTATTCTGAGAACAAGCTACAGACTAATTCTGATAGAACAAGGATTAAGGGTTGCAAGTGCCCTTAGAGACAATGTTGATGAATCATTTCCTCATGCCTATTGGGAAACTGAGGCCCAATTTTTCCATTTACACCCCTTTGCACATGGTTTAATTTTGTCTTGGCCTGAATGGAACTCTGGTGGAGAAATAGCCGAGAACTTTGCTAGATATCTTCAACGATGAGATCTCCTTATTCTGAGCGTAAATCTACCACCTTGATCTTTTTTGCACTTTGATTCCCACACTGGTTGTTCTGGAGTTTGATATCAGAATCAAGAATTAACATCAAGAAAATCTTAGCACCTCAGAGTAATAGGTAAATTTCAATCGAAAAAAAACAAACAAAAACAATAACAAAAAGGGGATTAAATAATTACTTGCATGTGGAGAGGAAGGGGGAGTCCACAGCAGCCCCTGTGGACAGGGCCTGAGGTTTTGAGCGGACCCAAGTTCAGTGTGACCTGACAGTGTGGGAGGGAAGTCAAACACAGGGGAGCTCCGGTTGTGGTGCTGGGAGCAGCGGTTCACTTGGATGGAGGAAGGAGGGTGTCCATGTCCTCCATGCTGACTGGACAGTCTTAGAGTCTATCCTGACTCATCCTCACATGGGCACATCTACTGAGGAGGCAAAGATGTTAAAATCCAAAATGTAAGAGAAATGATGGAAGAAAATAGAGGTGTTTAACTTGCACAGGAGGAGACTTAAGGGAGGCTATGATCCATCTTCAGGTTCCTTAAGGGCTTTCCCATGGGGGTGGAGATAAATTCTTTTGTCAGCTCCAAAGAGCAGGATTAAGGAGGTCATTTAACATAAGGATAAATTATAATACTGCTACTATTTATAACAAGGGCAGGGAACGTCTAGCCTAGTGGTTCTCAACCTTCAAATGCTGTGACCTGTGGGTCGAGACCCCTTTGGGGGTCGAACGACCCTTTCACAAGGGTCATTCGAAATTTCACAAGGGTCATTCGAAAATACATCCTGCATATCAGATATTTACATTACAATTTATAAAAGTAGCAATGTTATAGTTATGTCATTAGTCTTGTACTGACTTGTTTGGTGTGCACGACAGGAAGTATTTCACTTTCGGAGAACAAGAAAAATAAGTTTGTTTGCGTTACACTTATTAATTTGTGCAGTTATTCCGTATCTGGTAAGTTAATATTCAAGAAAAAATATTAAATTTTATTAAAATGTTCTATTATTTTATGTTAATGATTACTCATTTATTTTAGCCCTTTGTATTCGGTATGTCTCTATTGAAATAAACCTACATTTCAATGAAAATTAAAGCTTTTATTTGCAGCCCACATAAACTTAAACCTTGTTTATTTGGTCTGTGTTAGCTTTTGAGTTTGACATGCTTGATGTACATAATTTATTTAATCTTTCCAATAATCCTACAAGTTAGGCCATATGACCCTCTTTTTATAAATGAGGAATCTGACACTCAAAAGGGTGAAGTCATTTCCCCAAGATCACCCAGCAAGTAAGTGCCAGAGTGAGATTCAAAGGAGGCCTGATGCTGGGGCTGGTTAGTCCACACCTGTGATTGCGCCTGAGCCAAGAGGAGTAAAGACCATTATCTTTCCCCTCCCTGGAAAGCCTGTTGTGGCACCTCAGGAGGCAGATTCACTATATATATTTTTGATGTTGTTAATCCTCACCTGAGGATATTTTTTCCATTAATTTCCAGAGAGAGTGGAAGGGAGGAAGGGAGGAAAGAGAAAGAATGAGAGTGAGAGAGAATCATCAATGTGAGAGAAATACATTGATTGGTTGCTTCCCACATGCACCCTGACTGGGGCCGAGGATCGAACCTGCAACCCAAGTATCTACTTTTGACAGGGAATTAAACTGCAATCCTTTGGTCCATGGGCTGATACTCTAACTACTGACCTACACTGGCAAGGGCCAGATTCACTAGGCTTTAACATTGAACATGATCTGCTTTTTCCTAGAAGGAATTTTATTTTTAAAACATGTTTTTATTAATGATTGCAGAGAGAGTAAGGGAGAGTGAGAGAGAATTAGAAACATCAATGATGAGAGAGAATCATTGATAGGCTGCCTCCTGCATGTCCCCTACTGGGGATCGAGCCCACAACCCAGGCATGTGTCCTGACTGGGAATCAAACCACGACCTCCTTATTCATGTATCGACTCTTCCCCTCTGAGCAACACCAGCGGGCCCTAGAAGGACTTTTGAGGGATTTTGCTTCTTTGGTGTGTTGGTGCTTGTTTAAGACACTGTAAAGTTACATTCATCCCTGAAAGTTCATTATTTGATTTCATCTTGTTTACTTTGAAGATATCTGAATGATCCAGGGTAGTGTATGTGCTATTGCCATAATTGGCTCAATTCATACAACCATATAACTGTCTAGTTCTTATTTTTCATCTCATATCCAATCAATTATGAGAAATTTTGCCAAATGTCTTGTGGGTGTCAAAATCTGTTAAATCAAGGGCAGTGTAGAGACACCATGGTGCATGGGAGAGAGAATGGAGCGTAGAGTCAGACCAACTTTAATTCAAATTCTAGTCATACCAAATGTTACGTAACTAGAAAAAAATCACATTACTTCTCTGGGCTATTTCTTCTCATCAGCAAATTTTGATATCTATCTCTCTCTCTCTCTCTCTCTCTCTCTCTCTCTCTCTCACAGGCAGACTCTTTTATTGACTTTCTGTTTCCCACCACTGAGCTCCTTGGACTTGTCTTGACTTTACCTGATTTCACCAAGGCCTTCCATACCACAGTCTCATCATCTTTGCTTTTAATCTGCAGTCGGATCCCCGACACAAAATGACCAACGTAGAACTCAGAGAAGAGCTGGGGTTTCCCAGGGCTTCGATAGCAGAGCTCCAGTTCCTGAAGAAAAAGTGGTGATGTGAGAAGCCACCATTCATCCTGCATGTGAGGTGTCTCCCCACCTGACACCTTCTTGGCCCTGCTCAGCCTCATGGGGACCCTTGGATGATCTCTACTGAAATTAATGCCACCTCAGGCACTGCTCATTTCCTCATTTTCCACAAATCCTGACTCAGAAGGAAGAGGACATGGCCGGGTACCCCATGGATGAGTCAGGACTCACCCATAATGTAGTGCTCACACATCCTAAACCAGATCCTTCTCCCTTCATCTTGAACCAGATCCTTCTTCCTCCATAACCCCCATCTTGAACCCAAATTCTAATTTCTCCAGCCCAAAGACTGTCTTCTTAATGGATCCTAAGCTTGACATACCTTTTTTTTAAAAAGGTAGTAACATAGTAGTTTATTATCATTACCATATATTTTTTAAAAATATCATATATTTTTAAAATATCATATATTTTTTAAAAATATATATTTTTATTGATTTCAGAGAGGAAGGGAGAGAAATAGAGAGATAGAAACATCAATGATGAGAGTGAACCATTGATTGGCTTCCTCCTGCATGTTGGACTGAGCCTGAAACCCAGGCATGTGCCCTTGACCAGAATCAAACCTGGGACTTTTGGTCTGCAGGCCGGCACTCTATCCACTGAGCAAAACCGGCTGCCATAGTCAGCAAAGTGCGGCTCGCGAGCCACATGCAGTTTTTTGGCTCCTTGAGTGTGGCTCTTCCTAAGCCTTAGGAGTACCCTAATTAAGTTAATAACAATGTACCTACCTATATAGTTTAAGTTTAAGAAATTCTTATTACAGACTAATCTGATGCTGCCATCTCTGCTGAGTTATCCACATACAATCTCACAATTGCCAAACTTCGCCCCATTCCACTTTAAAATGAGCTATTTCAGCAATTATACCTTCACACTTGTAGTGCCTGCCCTTCCCAGAGAGAAAATGTGTAGAGGTTCCCAATCATAGAATTGCCCTGCCTTCTGACAATACCAGATCTAGACCAAATCTTCATTTCCTTAGATCTTCCCCAAAATTACCCAACTAAGGCCCAAATCCTGTAATAGGTTCTTTCTGCGTCTCTTGATATGAGGGGCCCCACGGTTCCCATTGGTGTGCGTTCTCTCACTGCAATGAGTAATAATCCCACTGTGTTCAGCTACAGGTGTGTTCCTGTTGGTTTTGCTTGAAGAGCATCAACACCCTATAGCCCAACACTTCTCACTTCCCCTAAGTCAAACCCCATTGTTATCCCTATCCTGAATATGAACCTGCCTCTTACTATCCTCCTTTCTCCCAATCTTTGAAGCATTCCTGCTTACCCAAAATTCCACTCGCTGTCTGCCCAACCCTAACTGGGCCTGCCCCTGGGGGAAGCTCTGAAACCTGCCTCACAGCTATTCCCAAGCATGACCTTTCAGGGAGGAGGGGATATCTAGACTGCTCACCTCAGGGATTATTTCCAACTTGTCTGAACCAGACACAGTATATCGGGAGCCCAAGTAGAGTGGTGTCAGCGGGGGCGGCTTGCGTATTTGAAAAAACTGGAACTTCTTTTCTTCATCATCTATGGCCTAAGGGGCATACAGACACTGATTAAGAAAGGAGGGTTTGGGGTCTAATCCAGAGATTCCACCCTATGGAATCTGGTCTGAACAAGGTGAGGTGGTGTTTCCACATATTTATGTGGGTGAAGGGGTTATACCACCCATGAACTCTCCCACTCCAATGACTGCTACACAGAGATCTCCACACTTGGCCAGTGCTGGGTTCAGGGTGTGAATTGGGGCATTGCTAGAGAAGAAGTGAGAATGGAGGAATGGGTGCAGCTCTGGGCAGGAGGCCCCTCCCATCCTTCTGACTCCTGGAAAGAAGCTGCAAAGGTTGTCTAGCAATGAGTAGTGAAGCAGTGAGCCCAGTCGGTGGAGGCCTTGGGGACAGGAGACCAGTCCATGTCCCATACTTAAGCCCAGTTGACCCATCTAGGGGGCTCTCTGGATGCATGTCATGTCTCTGTCAGCCCATCCTGGCCTGCCCTTTCCAGCTATTGGGGCAACCTTTCGAACGGTGCAGTCGCTGGGGATTAGGTAGAGATGGAAGTTGACTTCCTCGGATTGGAGGCGATAGTAGAGCAACACGTTGGAGATGACAGGAATGCACAGGGCTGTATGGATCATTCTCTGTAGAACGCCCATGGGGGAGAAGCTAGGGTTCTCCAGGACTATGTAATGTGGCTCCACACTGGCTGGCTTTTCCATTAGTATCCCATCCTCTTTAATGTGGGCCACTTGGAACAAAGATATGTCCACATGTTGCCCTGAAAAGAATAAATTTGAAAGGTGAGCATTTGGTGCCCTCACTGAGTCATGTATGCCTGGGCAGTGGGGTCCTTAGGCATAGACTCAGTGGCCTATCTGGGGAACCCAGCAGGGAAGGCAGCATCCTGGGTCTGGGTCCTTTTGTGGTTGTGGGCAATAGGTTTTCCAGAGTGGGAGCATCGCGAGAAGCCACTCAAGCCAAACCTTTACAATAGCGTAGCTTCTCCATATTTTTCCTCTATGGGATTTGGTTGTGTTCTTGGCTTCTCAGTATTATTTGGTCAATGTCTTCTTTTCCTTTAATGCTTGTGTCTAATTGTTTCTAAAGTCTATGAGCTACTCGATAATATTCTTATACATTCCTTTTCTTCCCCAATCAGCCAGAATTGGTTTCTTTGATTGCAGCCAAAATCTCTGACCAGTATACCAGGTGTGGACATTGTCACCACAATAGAGAGCTTGAGGGATGAAGGCTGGTAGTGGGAGATACACTGGCCTAAATGTCAGGAGTCCTGGCTCCATCCCTGTGTTGCCTGGAAATTGCTGCAATGCAGGCCATTTCTGGGCAGCACAGGGACATCCAGCAAAGCTCACAGGCCCTTGGTCTGCATGGGCACCAATCAGCACATGGCTGACTGATTTAATCCCAGGAGCAACTGTGGAGACTACAGATAAAGTTTTCTCATTTATTAATTCCTTCTTATGTGTGTGTAAAAAATAATATCATAGTGGTGTATACCACCTGACAAAATGCAGAAATATTTACATCTGATCTTACCAAGCAGTACAACTATTATTACCATCTTTCCCTTTTCCATTAGTCTTTCTCTGCAGCAACACCTTTCCATGTTTTCATTTTGGCCATGTAGCTTTGCCTTTCCCAAGCTGGTTTAAATTTCCCCAAGAGCCTGTGGACCTTTCTAATGACTGCAGTACTTGATTCCTCCTAGTGGATGTAGCATCCCTAGTTCACTGCTTCTTGTTTTAGTGTTGAGGTTGCTTCCACCTCTTTGCTATGATAGATAGTCCTGCAATGCACATGTTTCTGCAAAGAACTTTTCTATTTCCCTTGAGCTATTACCTTGGAATTGTAAGTCCCAAGGGATAAGAAAGTGTGTGAAAGGATGCCAGGTTTTGCCAAATTGCTTCTCCAAGAGGTGGTGCACTTTGCACTGCCTTGGTGACACTAATTGGATGATGTTACCTTACCCTCCACAGAACTGGAATGCCCTCATGTGTCAGATGGGGGAACTGAAGCTCCTGGAGGGAAGTGCTTTTTCGAAGGTCATGAGTCAGCTACAGCCCTGGGCTGAGATCCCTGCTCTCAGACCATAGTTCGCGGCACTTAAACTCTGTGCCACACTAATTTTGACTGAATTCTGGATGGTGCTGTGTGTGTATTCAACTTGCCTTCTTGCTAAGGTGACCAGCTGTCCTGGCTTGCCTAATGAGAGGGTTAAGAACTGCATGTAGGACCTCACCAATGAGGGTAAAAAGCAGCTAGTGCCAAATTCCTAAATGAGGCCACTATTAGTCACTGAGGTCATTGTTTCCAGGACAACAAGAAGCTTCAGCCCAGACAGCAGGCAACAGGGATTCCTGGGGTCTTGGTTTCCTGGCTGGGCTCAGCACAGTGAGCTACAAGGAGACTTTGTGCATTTTGCCTCTTGCTTTTTGTATACTATCCCAAAGGAATAGTCCTGACTGGTTAAACTTTAACCAGTGGTTCTCAACTTTCCTAATGCTGCGACCCTTTGATACAGTTCTTCATGTTGTGGTGACCCCCAACCATAAAATTATTTTCGTTGCTACTTCATAACTGTAATTTTGCTACTGTTATGAATTGTAATGTAAATATCTGATATGCTATATGTGTTTTCCGATGGTCGTGACCCACAGGTTGAGAACCGCTGGAAGGGTGAGGTCTAGAATTTGGCCTAGAGAACGCTGGTGGACATGGGCTTGGGTAGACCTGGGGTGAGTATTGGTGTAGCACTGTTCCTGGTGGTAATATACCTGGGTTAGAATCTCAACTCTGGTCAGGTATCTCCACTTCTCTGAACTTCAATTTCCTCATAGTTTTATCAATCAAGATGATATGAGCATATATGTAGCTGACTTGCATGATATGGGACACAGAATGCTCAGTAACTGTCTTCAGTTGTAATTATTAATCATGTCCCAGGACCCTTCAACAAAAGTGCCACCACTTGGTGAATTCACTCCTGTCCACATATGGCTTTCAGTCTCAAAAGCTAAGGCTAGATTCCTGTATGCTTGAACAGATTCCTGTTCTTTGGGTAAATCCCATTTCCTAAACCCACCAGAAGGAGGTATAAGACTGACCAAGGCATAGCTAGGGTGTCCTCATGACAGGGAGGAGCCAACTCATCCACCCCCAAGATAGTATGATTTGGGAGCTGGGAGCAGGAGCTAAGGCACACCTTGTCCTCTTGGGCCCTGTTGGTACATTCTGACTCCAGGCCTTAAACACCTGAGGTTTTTTCCTCCTGGAATACCCTGGTGTAGAGCAGGGAGTGGCTTTGTAGCCCTGAGCATCCAAAGCCAATAAGAGACCTGGGCAGAGCTGAATCTATTGACTATTGGCCAAGCCCCTATCTCCCTGACAAAGCACTTGGAGATGCCCGGGGCCAAGGTCTCACTTTGAAGAATGGGCAAAATGTTTGTTGTGGTGGCATTATTCATTACTCTATAGATGGTCAGGTGGAAAGAATTAACCAGTCCCAGCTTGTTGTGTGAGCCCAATGCACCTTCTCCTCAACTTTTCACATGTGAATGGGCCTCTATAGAGCCTGACCTATTTCTCTCTCCCTCTGCACCCTTGGGACTGGCCTCTGTTGCTCCTGCACCCAAACTCTCCTCCTGATGAGTAGCTTGAATTGTTTACTAAATCTTTGGTCTCAACAAACTAGTCTCTTCTGGGTCTGGTCAGTTCTTTGCTTTTTTAGCTTTCTCATTCTATTTATTTTTCTATTGGTTTGTAAATTCTTCTTACACACACATGCACACACATATATACATATAAATATTATATATCTTAATGTCCATAGAGCCTAAAATAAATCATGCCTCTACCTTATAATAAATATATTCAACTACTAGAATGGCATTTTAAATCAATATATCAATCTATTCGGTCATGCACTGCTGAACTATGGCAATATACTCTGAGAAAAGCATCTTTTAACAATGTTGTCATTGTGCAAACATCAGAGTGCATGTACACAAACCTAGATGGTATAGAACAGTGGTCAGCAAACTGCGGCTTGCAAGCCACATGCGGCTCTTTGGCTCCTTGAGTGTGGCTCTTCCACAAAATACCACGTGTGGGCGTGCACTTACAGTGCGATTGAAACTTCGTGGCCCATGCGCAGAAGTCGGTATTTTGTGGAAGAGCCACACTCAAGGGGCCAAAGAGCCGCATGTGGCTCACGTGCCATAGTTTGCCGACCACTGGTATAGAACACTACGCACCTAGGCTATACAGAATACCACCATTGTATATGTGGTCTGTCATTGACCAAACCATTGATATGTGGTACATGACTATAAATGAAGCATTATAATTACTAGTATATCCCCCTTTATTATATAAGTAAGCTATACATATCAAAAAAGTGCTTTCAACTGATATAAGCTATAACATGAGCTGTTTATTAAATCATTTCATCATAACTTCATCAGTTTCTGTCTGAGTCATGATTTGATATGGAGAATCGCATCAGGTTCTTCTAACTTTCTCACTAAATTGATAGACATTATGTCTGAGGCAACCAGCATTGGCTGGCTGTGCATCTCATGGCCTGGAATGGAAAGCCTGTGCCTCAGCCCCTGCCACCAACACTGCTCCTGCTACCAAATAGGCTCATACTTTGCTGCCTATTCCTGGGTGATGTGGAGAGCTGCTGCCTCAGCCACCCCATCCATGCCTACACATGCGCAGGCCTCATTACTTATCTCTGTGGCCAATACTGGATTATGTTGTCAAGTCACTTGTGGTCTCAAAAAGTGGAGAATTTATCTTTCCTAATCAGTACTGAAGTATTTCAGCATTTTAACCCAGATCGCAGTTCTAGTGCAGCCTTCACCCTCTTGTGAACTACACAAAGACCTTCGGATTCTTTAACACTCAAATTGCTATCATTGTTGGAACTTTGTAATCTCTCTTTTTAAAATCCCCACACATCAGGCATTATTATTGTTGCTTTATCTAGTCATTGGTTTGTTAGATTTACCCAGACATGTCTCAGTATCTTTGCTGATCATTTTATCTTGCATCCCATTCTTTTTATGTGTGATCATTTTGCTTGAAGTACATCCTTTAGAATTGCCTTCAGTAAGGATTTGTTCATAGAAAGATATCTTGATTTTAGTTTGTTTTAAAATGTCTATTTTAGAGGATTAAAAATGGCAGCAGAATAAGTGGATGCTGCACAGACATGCTCCTAGGAACAAACTGGTATTTCAACTAAAATACAGAAAAACTTCCTGAATAACCAACGGAAAACTTGCAGGAGTGAACCCTGATACCCGAGGACCGAAAGTGGAGACCACATAGAGACTGGTAGAAGGGGCGGAGGTGTGAAAGGGCTGGCTGGGTGCCCACATGCAGCAACTGAAGACCCGGAGAGATATCTCAGCTGTGGGGGGTTGCCACTGAGAGCTCTGGGATCTAATCCTCAAGTTCCCCCCAACCCCCCAGAAGAGTGCACCAAACTGGGAAGAGTACCCACATAACATCTGGATGTGAAAAGCAGTGGGGTGCTATCTGCCAGGGAGTGACAGCTGAAAATTCAGGCACCCTCTTAAAGGGCCAACACACAAAATTCCCTGTGGTGCCACCCACCCTGTGCTTTGGCAGAAGGGGGGTGAAATGGACTGGAGCTGTGAGAGCAGAAGCCAGGACTAGGGACTTGGGGGATAGAGCTCAGAAGGCAGACACCCTAAGTTTCCTGGGCTGATTTATTCCCTCACACAGCACAGGACATCTTTCCCAATATACATTTGCCTTGCCTGAGGGGAAGAGAGTTGACACACTCTATTGGAAAACACCTTGCTATGAGGCCATTTAAGACATTAAAAATAACAATTATCCTCCAGACAGAAGCAACTGCCCCACACTGTTGAAAAAACTCTCACCACACCTGAGGACGATTGCCTGAGGGGCAATTCAAGTTGGAATCCTATTAGTCAGCCTCTGGAGGTTTTGTCTTTGCCTGATCTAATTAGTCAGAATCAGCCTTTAACACTGTCCTACACTAGTGATTGAGAGGTGTAGAGCAGTGGTCGGCAAACTGCAGCCTCTTGAGTGGCTCTTCCACAAAATACCGCGTGCGAGTGCACACATACAGTGCAATTGCAACTTCATGGCCACACTCAAGGGGCCAAAGAGCCGCATGTGGCTCGCAAGCCACAGTTTGCCAACCACTGGTGTAGAGGATCTAGCTAATACATAGTCACAAACCCAAACAGACAGCCAAAATGAGGAAACAAAAAAACAACCCCCAAATAAAAGAACTAGAGAATTCTCCAGAAGAAGAGTAAATGAAGCAGAGAAAAGAAGTTTATCTGAAACGAAGTTCAGATAATGATGATAAAGATGCTCAACAGCATGAAAAAAGATATAGTAACTATGAAAAAAGAACAGTCTGAAATAAAGAATGACATAACACAAATAAAGAACACATTGGAAGAAATACACAGCAGATTAGGGGAAGCTAAGGATCAAATCAGTGATTTAGAAGACAGAGTTGAAAATATCACTCAATCAGAGAACCGAAAAAGAAAAAAAACCAATTAAAAAACAGGAGAAGAGCTTAAGGGGGCTGTGGGACAACATAAAACGTAACAATATTAGAATATCAGGTGTGCCAGAAGAGGCAGAAAGGGAGAAAGGCATAGAGAAGGTGTTTGAAGAAATAATGGTAGCAAACTTCCCTAACCTGGTAAAGGAAAAAGTCACACAAGTTCAGGAGGCACAGAGAACCCCAAACAAGAAGAACCTAAACAGGCCCACACCCAGAAAAATCATAATTAAAATGCCAACAATTAAAGACAAAGAGAGAATCTTAAATGCAGCAAGAGAAAAGAAAACTGTTACCTACAAAGGAGTTCCCATAAGGCTGATACCTGATTTCTCTTCAGAAACTCTACAGGCCAGAAGGGAATGGCATGAAGTACTCAAGGTAATGGAAAGCAAGGATCTGAGACCAAGATTACTATATCCAGCAAGGCTATCATTCAAAATAGACAGTCAAATAAAGACCTTCTCAGACAAAAAAAGGCTGAAGGAGCACATCACCACCAAGCCTGCATTATAAAAAATGCTAAAGGGACTGCTATAATGAGAAGAAACAGAGAGAGAAACCTAACCATACAGAATTAAAATGGCAATAAATAAGTACCTATCAATAATAACCCTAAATGTAAATGGATTAAATGCTCTAATCAAAAGGCATAGGGTAGCTGAATGGATACAAAAACATGACTCAACTATATGCTGTCTACAAGAGAGCCATCTCAAAACAAAAGACACACAGAGAATGAGAATGAAGGGATAGAAAAAATTTTTCCACGCAAATGGGAAAGAAAAAAAAGCTGGAGTAACAATACTCATATCCAACAAAATAGATTTTAAAATGAAGACCATCACAGGAGACAACAAAGGTCACTACATAATACTAAAGGGATCGATCCAACAAGAGGATATAACCCTGGTAAACATATATGCACCCAATATGGGAGCACCTAAATATAGAAAAAAAACTTCTAGAGGACTTTAACAGAGAAATCAACAACAGAAAGGATATTGCACCCCTATGTTTATAGTAGCACAATTTATAATAGCTAAGATTTGGAAACAGCCTAAGTGCCCATCAGCAGCTAAGTGGATTAAAAAACAGTGGTACATCTACACAATGGAATACTACCCTGCTGTAAAAAAGAAAGAACTCTTACCATGTGCAATAGCATGGATGGACCTGGAGAGCATTATGCTAAGTGAAATAAGCCATTCGGAGAAACATAAATATCACATGATTGCACTCATTTGTGGAATATAATGAACAACATAAACTGATGAACAAAAATAGAGCCAGAGGGGGGAAAAAAAGAAAAAATATTTTAAATATAATAGAAGTAATTCTGTTATTTGCAGATTTTTAATATTTCCTACAACTTTAGTGATATACTATGTTAGTACAGTTTTAGTAATATTATATTTAAAATATTTTTTTGAAATATTAATACTTATTGCATGTAATCTATCTATAATAATAAAAGCATAATATGCTAATTAGACTGGACAGCTGAACATCCTTCCAGACATCCTTCTGGACGTCCTTCCAGATGAAGCAGGGGCTGCGTGGGCTGAGGCAGAGGCAGCTGCCACGATGGCAGGGACTGAGGCAGGGGCAGCCACTGCAGTGGTGGTGAGGGCTGAGGCAAACCGCTGTGGTGTGAGGGTTGAGCCCCTTGCACGAATTTCGTGCATCCTGACTGTAGTATATATATAAAAGTCTAAGTGAATGCTCAACTGGTTGACCATTCGACCTGTTGACCAGTTGCATGATATGCACTGACCACCAGGGGGCAGATGCTCAGCACAGGAGCTGCCCTCTGGTGGTCAGTGTGTTCCCACAGTGGAAGCACTGATCAGCTGACCAAGGGGCTCACAGCTGGCTGCTGCAGCCCGGAAACCACAGTGGACAGAGTCTAATGAGTGGGGGCAGCAGGCGCGGCGGGACTGGGATGAACAGGAGCAGCAAGCAGGAGCAGCAGGTGGTGCTGGATGGCAGTTTCATCCCGATCCCTCAGGCCATGCCGAGGGACCCCACTGGTGCACAAATCCGTGCACTGGGCCTCTAGTATTATTATATTTAAAATCATTTTTCTTGAAATATCAATGTTTATTGTATGTAAATGGCTAATTGTTTTGTATCTACAAATAGATTTTTTTGGTATATTGTGAAAAAAATAAACTTAATGAAAAAAATAATAAAATGTCTATTTTACCTACTTTTTAAAAAATATATATTTTATTGATTTTTTACAGAGAGGAAGGGAGAGAGATAGAGAGTTAGAAACATCGATGAGAGAGAAACATCGAACAGCTGCCTCCTGCACATCTCCTACTGGGGATGTGCCCGCAACCCAGGTACATGCCCTTGACCGGAATCGAACCTGGGACCTTTAGGTCCACAGGCCGACGCTCTATCCACTGAGGCAAACGGTTTCAGCTACCTACTTTTTATGGGCCCAGCACGCTTCCGCTGCGCGACTCTGCTCTCTTACCTACTTTTTAAACAATAATTTTTCTGTGGTTACAATTCTTGATTGGCAATTATTCCCTCATTACTGTGAGAATATCATTCTATTGTCTTCTGCCTTTCATTGTTACTGTTTAAAATCAGTTGTCATCCTAATTGTAGCACCTTTATGGCTAATCTTTCTGGGTGCTTTTAAAAACTGCCCTTAGATGTCTGTATTCTGGCGATGCACTCTACTGGGTTGATTGCTGATTTCTCTCTATCCCTCTCTCCTGTTTTGGATATTTTTCCTTCCTATGATGCTTGTTCCCTGTTTTTAAGGTTTTGCCTGTTAGTTTGTATTTTCAGAATTTTATCTGTGGGAAGTCTTTGGAGATGGGAGATGTTGGGATAATAACATTATCCTTTATGACTAAGTCTCCTTCTGAGATGCCCTACTGTTGTGGTTTGAGTTTTCCTATGGAGTCTGGTGACACTGTTTCTTCTCCTTGCCTCTAACAGTAGCAATGGCTTCCCATTTTTTGCTATTCTCCAGGTACCTCAACCTTTCTCATCTGTTCACTTAGCCTTACTTGCAAATAGACTAGTCTTTGAAAAGTCTCCTAAAAAATCTCAACTGAGTACATCATATGTTTCCTGCTGAGACCCTGAGTAATATAACCTATGTGAAGAGAACTTAATAAATGATGGCTATTATTGTTATTGAGGAAACCACTTTCTATTGAGGGGAATTAATATTCAGGAATAATATGTTTATTAAATAATATGCTCATTAAATTTTTACCTGAATTATAAGTAATTCAGGTAAAAATGATTATGGTGCTTGGGGACAAAAATGTTTCAAAAAAGATATGCCCAGAGCACTGTGGAATGAGAAAGAAAGCCCTCTCCACTTCTTTAACGCCCCATCCCCTTAGTCAGTCTAAGGAAGCCCCAAGTCCTTCCCTCAGGATATTGCCATCGGAAGCCATTTCGAGCCCATTCTCACCACCATGACCTTCCCCCACACCTCCCTCTCACTCACCTTGGAGGGCTATAAAGTGAGGGAGGTACACAGCTGCCACAGCTCCTGGTTTGGCCTTGATGTCAAAAAGAGGCCCTGCAACCATCCAGCTGTGCTGTGGGACAGTCTGGTCCAGGAACTGGTCCCAAGCACAGAATTCAATCTCAATGGTCACTGGCCCTCTCACCACAAAGTAGAGACCTGTGTTGGGCCAGTGGTAGGAACCAGCCACAGGGAAGTGAGCTCTGGGGATAGCAGAGAGAGGTAGACATTGAATTAATTACTCCACACAAACTCATTGACTACCTACTGGATGCCCAACCCATGTAGTGCACTGTGTATGTAGTAGAGTGGCTGCAAGCTCAGATGTCACAGCCAGAGGGATTTGGGGTTGATTCTTGGCCCCTCTTCTCCCTACTGTGGATCCCTGAACAAGTCATTGAACTTCCCTAATCACAGTTTTCTTATTTTTAGGGAAAAGTAATAACAATACTATCTCTTAAAGTTGTAAGTAATAAGTGACCTAATGTATGCTGATGGCTTAATACTTGTGTGGGTGTGGTTAGCTGTTTCTATAATGGTGATAATGATGAGAATAATAATTTATATATATAAAGAGCCAGAGGCCGTCACATCCGAAACAACCAAATGGACGACCCAACAGCTGAGTGAGGTGACACGGCCGGCAGGGGGGTTAGTGAGGGATGACCAAATGACTGAACACCAGGATCTGTAAGGTGACCAGGCTGGCAGGGGGTGCAGTGAGGGGCAACCAGGGTGGCAGAGGGGGTCAGTTGGGGGTGACCAGGCTGACAGGGGGGCATTTAGGGGCAACCAGTCCGGCATGGGGGCAGTTAGGAGCAACCAGGCCTGCAGAGGGGCAGTTGGGGGGGCGACCAGGCTGGCAGGGGGGCATTTAGGGGTGACCAGGCCAGCAGGGGGGCAGTGAGGGGTGACCAGGCCAGCAGGGGGGCAGTGAGGGGCGACCAGGCCAGCAGGAGGGGCATTTGGGGGTGACCAGGCCAGCAGGGGGGGCAGTTGGGGGCAACTAGGCTGGCGGGGAGGCAGTGAGGG